>NC_134910.1:22798553-22806053 GCF_041734735.1 Babylonia areolata | reverse complement strand
CGGTATTCATTTGTTATTTCGCACGGCGACACGGTGTTCATCATCTGACACAGTGACACGGTATTCATCAATTCTCACAGTGACAAGGTGTTCATCATCTCACACAGTGACACGGTATTCATCATCTCGCACAGTGACACAATATTCATCATCTCTCACAGTGACACGGTATTCATCATCTCTCACAGTGACAAGGTGTTCATCATATCACACAGTGACACGGTATTCATCATTTCTCACAGTGACACGGTATTCATCATCTCACACAGTGACACGGTATTCATCATCTCTCACAGTGACACAATATTCATCATCTCTCACAGTGACACGGTATTCAGTATGTAACACAGTGACACGGTGCTCATCATCTCACACTGTGTCACGGTGTTAATCAATTCACACAGTGACACGGTATTCATCATCTTTCACAGTGACACATTATTCATCATCTCCCACAGTGACACGCTATCTAGTCGTCATCATTCACAGTGATAGGGTGTTCATTTGTCATCTCGCACGGTGACACAGTGTTCATCATGTCATACAGTGACACGGTACTTATTCATGATGTCACACAGTGACACAGTATTCATGATGTCACACAGTGACACAGAGTTCATCATCTGACTCCAGTCCACATTTATTTTACACCGTCTAATCACACTCCAGTAAACCATAATGAACGCTTTGTGATTCAGCTCGAATTTGTCCTGTTTTGCGTTAGGGATAAACGCCCACTCACTTGTATACATTGCACAGTCCTGTACCTTTTGTGTGTTTGTTTCTTCGTCTTTTCTTCTTATTGCCCCCTCCAGATGTATATCTTATGTGTTTCTTTACCAACCAGTTGTATGGCCATTGTTAATGATTGTGATTACAGTACCAAATGCTTTTCATATTTGTATTAGTTACGTGAAGAATAGAACATTTTCATGTGCTCCCCAGGTTGTTTTTTTTTTCTGAAATCAACACACCTTGTCTTGTCTTGTCTGGTCTGGTCTTGTCTTGGCTTGTCCTGTCTTTGTCTGGTCTGGTCTGGTCTGGTCTTGTCTTGTCTTGTCTTGTCCTGTCCTGTCTTGTCTTGTCTTGTGTTGTCCTGTCTTTGTCTTGTCTTGTCATGTCTTGCCTGGTCTTGTCTTGTACTGTCCTGTCTTGTCTGGACTGGTCTTGTCTTGTCCTGTCCTGTCCTGTCCTGTCCTGTCCTGTCTTGTCTTGTCTGGACTGGTCTTGTCTTGTCTTGTCCTGTCCTGTCCTGTCCTGTCTTGTCTTGTCTTGTCTTGTCTGGACTGGTCCTGTCCTGTCCTGTCTTGTCTGGTCTGGTCTTGTCTTGTCTTGTCTTGTCTTTGTCTTGTCTTGTCTCTGTATGCATCACCTGAAAACATAGTGCACATCGTGACACGGTATTCATCATCTCACACCATGACACGGTGTCCAAGATCTCACTTCTCAGAACACATCACCATTAAAAAAAAAAAAAAAAAAAAAAAAAAAAAAAATTGTACACATCATCTCGCTCCACGGTATTGTATGACAGTTGTATCCGAAGATGACCATCAGAGCAGTAAAGGAGGCAGGTGCTGTCCCGACAATCGGGGCTAAAATGTGATAATTATTGGAGAGTATCCTGCCCAAGTTATATCCCTACTCTCTCGGCCAAGAGGGTTTTAGGGCAGTCAGCATTGGGGATGTTCCCCAAAGGACAAGGCTGCAGCACTAAGAGCTAGTGCTATTTTGCCTCATAGTTTTGAGAGTCGAAATCCTTCATAAAAGACTGAGCTGTAAATGACTTCCCATTGCAATAGAGAAATCATTGATCATACAGCAGTCATGTTGCTGTTAGCCCAACTGTAAGCTTATGCCAATATGTGATGTAAGCTGAGCGTTGGGCTGTATACATTATCTCAAAACACAGCCCACTTCAGCTCACACAGCATACAACAAAAGCCATTATAACGAAGAAGAAGCGATACTTCACCTATCGGGGCATTTCACTTTGATTTTTGTATTGGAAACTTCTTCTTCTTCTTCTTCTTCTGCGTTCGTGGGCTTCAACTCCCACGTTCACTCGTATATACGCGAGTGGGCTTTTTTTTACGTGTATGACCGTTTTTACCCCGCCATGTAGGCAGCCATACTCCACTTTCGGGGGTGTGCATGCTGGGTATGTTCTTGTTTCCATAACCCACCGAACGCTGACATGGATTACAGGATCTTTAACGTGCGTATTTAATCTTATGCTTGCGTATACACACGAAGGGGGTTCAGGCACTGGCAGGTCTGCACATATGTTGACCTGGGAGATCGTAAAAATCTCCACCCTTTACCCACCAGGCGCCGTCACCGTGATTCGAACCCGGGGCCCTCAGATCGAAAGTCCAACGCTTTAACCATTCGGCTATGGCACCCGTCATGTATTGGAAACAACCCTGAATGCCATCACGATGACAATCGACCAGCTCAAGACGCCATTGTTGTTGCTGCTTCGCTCTTTTCTAGGGTAAGGGGGGCACATTATTTCTCAAACCTTTTAGCTTGCCTTGAGACTTAGGAATGTGCTAAGCAAGCGCTGAAAGCAGCTACACAAAGACGTAAGCGCATCTATGTTCATACCAACGACTTAAATCGATATATAGCCACGTTCATCGTTCAGCGAGGCAGTCCTGGTATGACACTCCAAATCGTCCTCCCACTTATTTTCGAGGGTCCCACATGGTACGAATCAGCGTCCTAAATCATCCCCTGCTGGACAAGTCACTGTCCTAAATCATCCCCTGGTGGACAGGTCATTGTCCAAACTCATTCCCTGTTGGAGAAGTCATTGTCCTAAATCATTCCCTGGTGGACACGTCAACATCATAAATCATTCCCTGGTGGACACGTCAACATCATAAATCATCCCCTGGTGGACAAGTCAGTGTCCTAAATCATTCCCTGGTGGACACGTCAACATCATAAATCATCCCCTGGTGGACAAGTCAGTGTCCTAAATCATTCCCTGGTGGACAAGTCAGTGTCCTAAATCATCCCCTGGTGGACAAGTCAGTGTCCTAAATCATCCCCTGGTGGACAAGTCAGTGTCTTAACTCATCCCTTGGTGGACAAGTCAGCATCTTAACTCATCCCCTGGTGGACAAGTCAGCATCCTAAATCATCCCCTGGTGGACAAGTCAGCATCCTAACTCATCCCCTGATGGACAAGTCAGTGTCTTAACTCATCCCCTGGTGGACAAGTCAGTGTCCTAACTCATCCCCTGGTGGACAAGTCAGTGTCCTAAATCATTCCCTGGTGGACATGTCAGTGTCCTAAATCATCCCCTGGTGGACAAGACATTGTCCTAAATCATCCCCTGGTGGACAAGTGAGTGTCCTAAATCATCCCCTGGTGGACACGTCAGTGTCCTAAATCAGCTTCTGATGGACACGTCAGTGTCCTAAATCATCCCCTGGTGGACAAGTCAGTGTCCTAAATCAGCCTCTGGTGTGAAATTCGGGCTGCTCTTCCCAGGGAGAGCGCGTCACTACACTACAGCACCACCCTTTTTTGTATTTTTTTCTGCATGCAGTTTTATTCGTCTTTCCTATCGAAGTGGATTCTTCTACAAAATTTTGCCAGGAACAACCCTTTTGTTGCCGTGGGTTCTTTTACGTGCGCTAAGTGCATGCTGCACACGGGACCTCGGTTTATCGTCTCATCCCAATGACTAGTGTCCAGACCACCACTCAAGGTCTAGTGGAGGGGGAGAAAATATCGGCGGCTGAGCCGTGATTGGAACCAGCGCGCTCAGATTCTTTCGCTTCCTAGGCGGACGCGTTACCTCTAGGCCATCACTCCACACACATATATCTGTGTGTGTGTGTGTGTGTGTGTGTGTGTGTGTGTGTGTGTGTGTGTGTAAGGGCTTGGTTATGCTGCTGGTCAGGCATCTGCCCAACAGATGTGGTGTAGAGTATACGGATTTGTCCGAACGCAGTAACGTCTCCTTGAAAAAAAACACACAAAAAAAACACAACAAAAACACACAAACAACAGAACACTGAAACTGTCTCCCTTCCTTGGCGGGCGCATTACTACTAGGCCACGGCTTGGTGATTTCCAGGCGGCATGGAGTATATAGAGATCGCCGTCAGTTCTGCATCAACACCTTCACTGACACCCAGGACAAGGCAACAATGGACGTCTCTCCCCCATCAGCAGGGAAGAGTAAGTCTTCAGCCTTTGCCACACGGCCCCAAAGCTAAAGGGAACCCTAATCCTGATTCATTATCGACATTGTAAAATTATTATGGTGATGATTATGCATTCTGATAAAGCGCTCATTTTCGGTCGGAGACCAAACTCTACAAACACATTGTCATTTCCACAAGAGGCTGCCTACCTGTGTAGATCCGACTGACAGCTGACATCGGACGCTCATCATTCGTTTCCTGTGTCAACCAGTCACACACACACACACACACACACACACACACACACACACACACACACACACACACACACACACACACACACACACGTAACATTTTACGTGCATGTTTTGTTTACCCCTCCGTGTTGGCAGCCATACTCCGTTGCCGGGTATGTTGTTATTTCCATAACCCACCGTATGCTGGGATCTATTAACATGCGTATTTTGTCTTCTGCGTGCGTGCACACACTAACGGGGTTCATGTTAAAGAAGGTCTGCACATATGTTAACCTGGCAGATCGGGAAAATCTCCACCCCTTTACCCACCACGCAACGTAACAAGGATTCAAACCCGGGACTTTCAGACTGAAAGTCCAACGGTTTAAATCACTCGACTGTCGCGCCCGTCCTGTGGCCTTTCATGCCCTGCTCTCGTGATGACCTCAGAGTTGACCCCCCCACGCCACCAACCCCCTCTTCACTTCCATGCCTGTTGTGAGTTTTGGTCTAATTCTTTGGTGTCAGCAGAGTCACGGAGGGACGTGGTGGCGGTGTTCACGTTGGAGGAGACACTCACTCACTCTAGCTCCGCGATTAAGCGGTTCTTGTCGTCAATATGGGGATCAGCAGGTTCTGTCTTGCGAATGTTCAATCAGAACAGGTACAACACACTCAAAGTCTCTCTGCCCTAGTGCAGGGTCTCCTCTGGTGTGTGGCCTTCTTGATACCCACCATCAAGACTTGCCTGCGGATTGCCGGCGCTTAGACCGCGGCAGACGAACCCAGGTGTGGTGGTGTGCTTGGGACTTGGTATGACTGGCAAGGGAGCTATACCATTGAAGCAATGCAGATGATGGAGCAGCAGAAAAAGAAAAGAAAAAAAAGAAACAAAAAAAAAAAAAGAAAGAAAAGAAAAAAAACCGAAAAACAGGAAAAGATATATATATATATATATATATATATATATATATATATATAGCGAGAGAGAGAGAGAGAGAGAGAGAGAGAGAGAGAGAGAGAGAGAGAGAGAGAGTACCGTGAGTTTCATGGTTGAAGAAAAAACCAATAATCATTCGCTCGATCGTTATCTCTGTTTATATGCAACTCTCTCTCTCTCTCTCTCTCTCTCTCTCTCTCTCTCTCTCTCTCTCTCTCTCTCTCTGTGTCAGTGTGTGTGTGTGTGTGTGTGTGTGTGTGTGTGTGTGCGTGCTCGTATGTGTGTGTGTGTGTGTGTGTGTGTGTGTGTGTGTGCGTGCTCGTATGTGTGTGTGTGTGTGTGTGTGTGTGTGTGTGTGTGTGTGTGTGTGTGTGTGTGCTCGTATGTGTGTGTGTGTGTGTGTGTGTTGTATGTGTGTGTGTCAGTGTGTGTGTGTGTGTGTGTGTGTGTGTGTGTGTGTGTGTGTGTGTGTGTGTGCGTGCTCGTATGTGTGTGTGTGTGTGTGTGTGTGCGTGTGCGTGCGAGCGTGTGTGTGTGCGTGCGTGTATGTGCGTGTGTGTGTGTGTGTGTGTGTGTGTGTGTGGCCAGTTTTACTTTCTCAACAAAGTCTCTGGTATTCCCAAAAGATAACTAATCAACAACAACAACAACACAGCTCCATGTCTTTTACACTCCCTGTGCCTCTCCACAGCAGCACTGACTAGAAGACAAGAAGCCCACACAAACGAGAAGTTTCAGTTTCACTTTCTCAAGGAGGCGTCACTGCGTTCGGACAAATCCATACACGCTACACCACATCTGTTGAGCAGATGCCTGACCAGCAGCATAACCCAACGCGCTTAGTCAGGCCTTGAGTGCATGCTTACATATTTGTGTACCTATGAAAGTGGATTTCATTTTACGTAATTTCGCCAGAGGACAACACTCTCGTTGCCATGGGTTCTTTTTTAGTGCGCCAAGTGCGTGCTGCACACGGGACCTCGGTTTATCGTCTCATCCGAAAGACTAGACGCTCAGTTTGATTTTCCAGTCAAACTTAGGAGAAAGGGCGAGAGCGGGATTCGAACCCACACCCTCACGGACTCTCTGTATTGGCAGCTGAGCGTCTTAACCATTCTGCCACCTTCCTCCTCACACACACAAACGAACGAGCCTCCACCGCACCACGCACTTGTCACTGATGAGCTCCACCACCACGACGTCCTCTGTCCCTCCCACAACACAACACCTTGAGGAACTCCTCCCTGAACCTCCTGCCCGTCAGACAGTACAGGTAGAAGTTCACTGCACTGTTGGTGTGACTCAGCAAGGCTCTGAAAGTCTCTCTGAAAGCGTTTGATATCAACCCTGACTCCTGGGAGGAATCTGCAGTGGACCGTGACAAATGGCGCGCTGCTGTGCACAAAGGCGCCAAGTTGTGCGAGGCCAACAGGACTGCTGCAGCCGTTCAGAAGAGGCAGGCCAGAAAGTCACGGGCAAACAAGCTCCCTGACAATGATATGCCTGTCTTTGTCTGCCCCAACTGTCAGCGAACATTTCGTGCGCAGATTGGACTATTCAGCCATCTGCGCATTCACAGATAGATTCATGAGCATCCTCCCCCCCCCCACCCCACCACCACCCTCCCCCCATCCCCCAGCTGGATGACAACGATGGTCATCATCGATCTCTCAATGGACACACCACCACCTGGTGTGACTCAGCAAGGCTGCCACATCGTTGATGAACACCTTCTTGGCCCGTTCGTGGCCGGATATCCGATCGTGCATCAAAGAGAAATAGTCCACGATGTACGTGATGGAGGACGGCAGTGTCAGCACTAGAAAGGTGATGGACAATACATTGACAGTCAGAGTCACAGAGTTCGCCGCTTTCTCACGGGCCAGAACCTGATCACTGTCTCCTTGAGTCAAGTGCTTGCTGGCGGATTTTACAGACACGGTGAGTTTCCATACCAGCACGCATGGCATTACCTCTGAGTCGGGTGTAAACTGTTCAGAGATGAATCATTAAGGGGTACCACGTCGTCCTCTGTCCCTCCCACAACACAACACCTTGAGGAACTGAGTCGGGTGTACACTGTTCAGAGATGAATCATTATGGGGTACCACGCCGTCTTCTGTCCCTCCCACAACACAACACCTTGAGGGACTGAGT
>NC_134910.1:22786053-22793553 GCF_041734735.1 Babylonia areolata | reverse complement strand
TGGATTATACGTTAATCCTGTAAGAACATAAACCAACAATAGAGGGAGGGGACGAGCAACCCCCCCCCCCCAAAAAAAAAAAAAAAAACACAAAAAAAAACACACGAAAAAACGTACATAGCGGAAACAACACACCTGAGGATTTATTGCGGAGTTGTTGTTGTATCTAAGATCTATCTATCTATCTATCTATCTATATATAGTGCGGGCTGAGACCTATGACATCAGTGAACAGTGGTCACCCAGTTACCATGGTTTAGCAGCGGTCGGAGCGTGCGTTGGCATATAACCTCAGTGTGTTTTGCGATAAAAGTGACTTCAATGTCTTAAAAAATCTATTTATCTATTAATTTATTTATGTATTTTATTTATCTATTAAATTTTATTCATTTTCAGAACAGGCACCACTGAACACCACCCAAGTGACTCAGCAGCAGTGCAGGGTCTCCTCTGGTGCGTAGCCTGCTGGCGACCAAACATCGATGGTTCCCTGCGCACTGCCGACGCTGTAACTGTGACGGACGAACCCGGGTGTGGCCGTGTATGGGAGAATCGAAATGAGCGGCGTGGGAGTAATGCCACTGACATGGTGCAAATGATGGGGGCAGCAAAAAAAAAAAAAAAAAAAAAAAAAAAAAAAAAAATCATTTATTTGGCTGGCTGAGCCACACCCATCATATGGTGGAAGGCCTAACCCCGAAGAACGTCTCTGTGGAGAACTGGCTTCAAGCAACAAAGACACTGACTCGGCCAAAGCTGCATTTCAAAAAAACAACAACCCTGCAAGAGGGATTCAGAGTCTCTCCTAATTCAAACGGGGCTCTGGGAGCACCACGCAGATGACTGCTCCAGTTGGAGACATATATATATATATATATATATATATATATATATATATATATAATTTGAGAACATATATTTATTACTCTTGTTTAATCAAGTTATCCGCGTGTGTGGGGTGGGTGGGTGGTGGTGGGGGGGTTGGGGGAGGGGGTGCGGTGCGGGTGTGTGCTGATTATCTGGTTGTGGTTTTCCGCAATTCATCTTTATTCTTATCTTATCTTATCTATTATAATCAATGTGTAGTATAGTAGGCTATGTTTATAATTATATTCAAATAATGTTTCTTAATTCTTTCTGTTTTTACATTAAGAATACTAGTTATTACCTGCAGTGTGTGGATGTATGTATGAAACGATGTATGTGATATTTTTTACATTTGTATCTTCGTAATATTTGTAGGGGCTGTTGTTGGCTTTTACAGTTATGGTCTCCATGTTGTTTATTTGTTTATGTTGTGATAATGCACCTGACCAAATTTCTCCAGTTGAGATAATAAAGTTATTCTTATCTTATCTTATCTATATATATATATATATATATATATATATATATATATATGATAGTCAGTCGTGTCCGACTATGACCATCAGAACCGCAGAGGAGGTAACTGCTATTCCGACTATTTGGGCTAGAATTTGATTATAGTGGAGAGTGTCTTGTTCTGGTACATCCCCACTCTCTCGGCCAAGACGGGTTTTAGGACAGTCGGCGTTGGGATGGTTCCCAAAGGCCAACTAGCCCACAAGGCTGCAGCACTAACAGCCAGTGCGAGTTTGCCTCCTAGTTTGAGACTCATAGTCCTTCACAAAAGAATAAGCTGTAAATGGTTGCCCATTGACTGGAGAAACCATTGATAATACAGCTCTCACTTTGCTGTTGGCCCAAATGTCAATCTGTGATATAAGCCGAGTGTTGGGCCTGTAAGCAACTGAAATCAGGAGAAGAATGACTGATTTGTGCAAAGCGGACCCGCAGAAAGGGATGCTGCAGTCTAGGGTAGGTATGGGTAATTGCGAACAGCGTCCAATTGCGAACGATTCGTATACCGACCCACTTCGAAGCGTTCTTAACGGTCGCATTTCACAGTTTCATGTCTGCTTCAGCCTTTTTTGATTCACTTGTGTAAACAAAGTGAGTCTATGTTTTAACCCGGTGTTCGGTTGTGTGTGTGTGTGTGTGTGTGTGTGTGTGTGTGTGTGTGTGTGTGTGGTAAACTTTAACATTGACATTTTCTCTGCAAATACTTCGTCAGTTGACACCAAATTAGGCATAAAAATAGGAAAAATTCAGTTCTTTCCAGTCATCTTGTTTAAAACAATATTGCATCTCCTGGATGGGCACAAGAAAATAAATAATGAAGCCTAATTATATGCAAACTGCATTTACTGTTATATTCATATTTTTTGTATTCTCTAAACTTGGCACTTTGATCTGATATTCTGACCCGACAACAAGATCAGTCATTATGATCATTTTTTGTTCAAACAGGAACTTCTTTTGCTAAGCATGGAAGTTTTATTTATTTTGCAAACGTTTTGGTGCAGATAGTAAAAAAGGGAAATTACTCTGTAATTAATGCTAGGGGACTTAATTTGCTTTAAACTGATCTTTCTCATCTTAAACATTACATTTTGAAATTATACTCAATACATAAAAAGCTTGTGTGTTTTACTCTCAGTCACAAGTGAGTCTTGAAGGCCTTGCTTCTCTTGTCTTATATTTTGATGAATATCCATTTCCACGAAATAGTCAAACATAAGCTATTTCTGACTATTTCCGCGCTATTTCTTCTTTTCACGCACCTCTGCCGACCGAAGTTATAAACGTGCACTCAAAATCTTAAAATCAATGGAAGCAAGTTGTAGGACTCAAACTTTGAAACAGTTTAAATTAGTTGATTTGATCGGATATATTGAATGCACATTGCCACTGAGTGTTGGGAAAATTTAAGAAAACATATTGGTGACAGATCAGAACGTCAGTTTTGACAGGAATCTGCAAAATAGTGTCGTTTGCAATCAGACCACAGGATATTTTGACGTGAGTCTATGTGCGAACGATGCTGCACAGTTACTGAGCACTCTCGGAAGGGTGTGTTTGTGTGTAGTGTGGCATGTGTGTGTTTAAATGTCTGCGTGCACGTGTGATCAAAACCAGCAATACGACAGTCTGGTGCGGTGTTCCAACAATAAATTATGTCTAATGAGTTCAAGACCTGCTTTTGTTTTAATTGTCAATATGTACCCAAAGCAATCGTTCGCAATTAGACTTGCCCGTTCGCATTTACCCTCAGGCACCCCTGCCATTTCAAACGTTGACAAAACTTTGAAAAGAATGAGTAGACAAACTCCTGCTGGTGTACCAGATGGAGAAAGCCTCCGAAAACAAAAGATCTACGTTTGACTGTCGTACGACATGGCTACACACGTTGAGCTGGTCGCTTCGAATGGATCGTTCGCAATTACCCATACATACCCTTAGCAGCGCAGAGCCAATCCACTGCTGTGACTTGAGTGACAGAGACTGTCATACACGCATCGGTCTGTTCAGCCACAAGCGACATTGTATCAGTAGTAGTAGTAGTAGTAGTAGTAGTAGTAGTAGTAGTAGGGACGGTGTCTGGTTACACCTAGACCGCGAGATCCAATATTTATCCACTCTTGGTTTTGGTATTGATTGTTTTTGTGTAGGTCGGTCGTGCCTAATGGGGTTTCTCCTCATCACAGCCATAAAATAGTTCTTCTAGCTGGGGCAGTATGTCAATCAGGTTCTTGAACTCATTCATAGATTTTGCAAATTTAACTGATTGAGGTAGTGCATTCCAGGGGTTAACGACTCTATATGAAAGAAAATGAGAATTTGCGCTTATTAGTTCTGGCATGCATTACAAACAATTTTCCTGCAGAGTTTCTAGTGACATTTACAGGTGCATAGGAAAACAAAGAGTGACAAATCAACATCATCATAACCGTGGAAAATTTTA
The DNA here is from genome assembly GCF_041734735.1 of Babylonia areolata. NCBI lineage: Eukaryota > Metazoa > Mollusca > Gastropoda > Neogastropoda > Buccinidae > Babylonia > Babylonia areolata. Next base: position 22,789,727 of record NC_134910.1, on the reverse strand, counting down.
AACATCTGTATAAGATCACCTCGTAGTCGTCTACCCTTCAGTGAATGAAGGTTCCAAAATTTTAGTCGGTCATGATAATTCATTTCTTTGCATTCCTTCGGCAGTCTACTTGCACGCCTCTGGACTCTTTCGATTAGGATGGATTGGGCAGACAAGATTCAGGATTAATCTATGGTCAACACTGACTGATGGAGGCCTCTCCCTATCCATTTTTTGCAATTGTTCATTCATTCATTCGTTCGTTCGTTCATTCATTCATTCATTGACGAACTCATTCATTCACTCATTCTTTTTCTATCTATTCAATTATTAGAATTAATGATTTATTTATTTCGTCCAAACAATTTTCTTTTTATCGTTTTATCTTTTATTTCTCAACTGTCTTCTTACGTTCAGTTCACGGAAGCAGCTTTCGTTGATATTTTCTCAAGCCTCTATATCTATTCAGCACTGATAATGATCATCTGGCAAAAAATAAATCACCATTCAGGCAATGTGGGGTCAATCATATGTACATATGCACGCATGCATGTTAGCATTAATGTGTACTTGAATGCGTGTCGAGCGTGTGTGTGTGTGTGTGTGTGTGTGTGTGTGTGTGTGTGTGTGTGTGTGTGTGTGTGCGTGCGTGCGTGTGTCTGTCTGTCTGTCTGACTGTGTCTGTCTGTCTGTATATCTGTCTGTCCGTCTGTCTGTCTCTCCCTTTCAAACAGATGTTTAATAGCCGCAGATGGGGAGTCAGATGTGGTTTAAAACAAAACGTCAAAGAATATCACGTACAGAATAATGTCTGTAGTTTGTCAAACGAAAAGCATTATTTATAGGTAGCCGCCGCTCTTCATACGTGCAATATCCATACATCAAATGACATTAGATAATACTTAAACGACGAATAACACATGCACACACACACACACAGAAAGACAAACGCACATATAAACACACACACACACAGACACAGACACACACACACACACACACACACACATATATATATATATATATATATATATATACATATATCTATCTATTTATCTATATCTATCTATATAGAAAGCGAAAGAAAGTCTTAAGACAAAGGAAACAATAGGACACACCCAAACCAACAGACAAGGCCTGGGATCGACAAAGATGGAAAGGTGGTCCAAGGCAAATAAGGGGGAAAGCAAAAAGAGACATGATCATACAGGAGATCAAAAAGGAAGAAGATAATAAACAGAAGGCAGCCCAGCAAGGCCAGCAGAGGCAGTGGACAACATGGGAAAATGCACTCCAAAGGAGCCTCAGCTGGAGCGACATGTGGAACATGGTCCCTCTGAGGATCAGCTTCATCCTAAGATCTGGGTCGTGCTCACAGCTCGCCTTCTGCGAGCTCCCCTGGAGATGTTTGCTCACCTTTACCTGCGAATTCTAATTCTTCTGGGCTGTATTCTGTTTTTTCGCAATCCCAAAGGGACAGTTTTCTGAGAAGAATCAAGAGGATGTCAAAGCCCACAATTCTGACATCATCTCCATACAAGAAGACGCTTGTTGAAACACAGCAAAAGAGAGACAGTAAACTACAGAAGAGAAAAAAAACTTCTGAAAAAGGGGCAGGTGTAGAAAATCAAGGGTAGAAGAACCGTTCAACAGACCACAACAAAACGTGCCCAGTGGAGCAGAGAAAAGACAGGAAAAAAGGAAACACAGCGAAAACCACTGAATCCGAAAGAAAGGTTTCTGGTGGACGTGGACACAATAATCCCTCCCACTCACTACTATCACAGGAAACTTGCGGCATCGTATTCTACTTTTATCATGCTGCTGCTGTTGTTGTTACTGCTGCTGCTGATGAAGATGATGTCAATATGTTCTTTATTCTTGTTGCTGTTCTTGATGACATCATCATCATCATCATCATCGTTTTCATCATTATCATCATTGTTCACAAAAGCTACAGGAAAGATCAACAATTTCTGAAAATAGTACAGCATATAAACATCTCATTTGTTCAGGCCAGATATTTGTCCTTTAACCTGTGCAGCAATAAGTTTTTGCAGTTTGAGTTCTTTCTTTTTCCAGCGTTTTTCCTGCACAACAGTGTATGTGTAAAGAAATGGATTTAGAGCCGAGTTGAATGGCAGCACAAAGACAGCCATTGCTGTGTTGATCTCTCCTGGAAAGGTTTCCAGCAACACGCAGAAACTGTCCAGTGGCAAGAATTGTCAGTTTCAAGATAATAATAATAATAATAATAATAATAATAATAATAATAATAATAATAATAATAATGTTATTTATATAGCGCTGAATCTTGTGCAGAGACAAATCAAAGCGCTTTCGCACCAGTCATTCACACGCATGCATAACTCTAAAACTGTAGAAAACTGAAGACAAGGGAGAAGCAGGCAAGGGAGGCTATTTTGTGAAGAGGTGGGTTTTAAGGCCATACTTGAAAGAGCTGAGTGTGGAGACTTGACGAAGTGAAAGAGGAAGTTCATTCCAATTGCAAGGTCCAGAGACAGAGAAAGAACGATCCTGCTTGGTACTGCTTCACGTGCACAGAAAGTACTGTGGAGGACATGATGCAGTGTCGGGGTGGATGGAAGAAAGGTGCACTGTTCCTGTCCTGGATGTGGCTCAGTACACTTTTTACAATTGTGATCTGTGCTTTGCTGGTATGGAATAAGCAGAAGAGCAAAAGGATGCTTTTTTTCATGTTGAAGAACATGTTTTGTTGTTTTGCCTTTCCTATTTTGTTCTTTTCATCTTCCATAAGCAAAATAGGAAAAGGATGCTTTTGTTCAAGTTTAAGGACCTAATTTGTTGTTTTCCTTTTATTTTATTTTCACTTACCCCATAGTCATTAAGTCATTCAGATTATATATATATATACACACACACACGCACAAATAGCTCCCGTGTGCGCGCGCACACACACACACACACACGCGCACACGCATACACACGGGGGTGGGGGGCAGATTAAAGAACTTTGAAATGTACAAGGATTTGACATTCCAAAACATAGAGATGTTTCATATTACTCTGCAGAGAGGGAAATATGGAATATAGTTTTGAGGGTCACTGGATGTTTTAGTATACCATTTTCTTACAAAAAGCAAACTATGTTTCTGCTCTTATCATCATCATCATCATCGTTTTCATCATTATCATCATTGTTCACAAAAGCTACAGCGAAGATCAACAATGTCTGAAAATAGTACTGCATATAAACATCTCATTTGTTCAGGCCAGATATTTGTCCTTTAACCTGTGCAGCAATAAGTTTTTGCAGTTTGAGTTCTTTCTTTTTCCGGCGTTTTTCAAGCACAATAGTGTATGTATAAAGAAATGGATTTAGAGCCGAGTTGAATGGCAACACAAAGACAGCCATTGCCGTGTTGATCTCTCCTGGAACAGGAACACCCAATTTCGCCAAAAGTCCACAGACACCGATGGGGAACCAGCACAGAAAGTCTGACATGGCAATGACCAGAAGACGACGAGCGACCGTGGCCTTTGTAGATCTGGACTGGTCATTCATAGCAGTGTTTTCGTTGTTTTTTGTGCCATAGTTTGACATACTATTGGTTCTGACAGACCAATATATAAGAGTCTGGCCTGCAGCAATACATATGAATATGACCATGTTAAATACAATCATGATGCTAAACGAATAATGGCGACCTGGA
>NC_134910.1:22773553-22781053 GCF_041734735.1 Babylonia areolata | reverse complement strand
CATCAATATTGACCTTTCGGGACCTATTCTGTACGTTTATTGTAGATTACCACATCTTGTCTTATTAAAAAAACAAAACAAAAAAAAGACTTGACCTCAATAGGCTGTGTTGAAAACATCCCCAAATACTTGTGAAAATCAAGATAATTCAAAGGAGAAATATTGTTAACAATAGAATGTATGTTGTCAAAAACTTAAAACTGCAAATACTCTGAAAGACAAAAAATTAATGGTAATCATATGTGAAGAATCTAAGCAAAATTGCCGTGTAGATATCGATTTTGTCAGTTTTTGTGTTTAGATATCTGCAGTATGAGGATAATTAGAAAGATAGACGTAGATAATGATACATTCTTTGTGTTCAGAGAATCAAAATTTTATCTTTAATATGAGGATAATGAGAAAGATAGACGTAGATGCATCAATTTACTTTAAAACTTATTGTTTTCAAATCAGAATTATTTATAAGTGCATGGAGAAAAATACAGTTTTGAAACAAACAGAATTATTAGAAAGTCACAAATGTAATTTTCGTCAGACTGTCAAAGAAAGAACAATCACTCTGCAGACTCTCAGAGGAAACGCACCGCGCGCAAGGCACGAGCTACCTCCACTCTCACTGCAGCATCACCTACACATGTGTCCCACATGTGGGCGAGCTTTCCTTACCAGTCACCCCCGGACCCACAGTCACAGATCCTTCATCTGAGACTGAATTCGTAGTCATCTTCAAATCTGAAGGACGCACATCATCACCTTTTTTAATGAATGGTTTTGTCTTTTATTGCACAGTCCAACCATTGAGTCTGCTTGCTGAAAATGTTAAAATGAAATGCAATCACAGTACGATGCTATGTAGTATCTCTGAGGTCTGACTTACTGCAATTCCAGTCTGGATCAGTCTGTCGTATCTACAGCCTTTAAGTCATCCCGTGACAATGTAACGTAATCTCATTGTGCTCTGAATGCTTTGTAGTCCCCTATATCTCAGTAACTTACGCCTGTATCATGTGTGCGTTTTCTCAGGGGAAAAGTCAGACAAATAATCAAACAAGAATGTGATTGTTTACCAAACAACTCCTTTGAATCAAATAAAACATGTTTAAAACCAGAAAGTATCAGTATATATATCCATCATTATCGGTGTTGGCGGTCGTGTGCCATGAATCCCATGTGTCGATTCTGTTGGGAATATGATAGTCAGTCGTGTCCGACTATGACCATCAGAACAGCAGAGAAGGCAACTGCTGTTCCGACTATTTGGGCTAGAATTTGATTATAGTGGAGAGTGTCTTGCCCAAGTACATCCCCACTCTCTCGGCCAAGAGGGTTTTAGGACAATCGGCGTTGGGATGGTTCCCAAAGGCCAACTAGCCCCCAAGGCTGCAGCACTAAGAGCCAGTGCAATTTTGCCTCCTAGTTTGAGAATCATAGTCCTTCACAAAAGACTAACCTGTAAATGGTTTCCCATTGACTGGAGAAACCACTGATAATACAGCTCTCATTTGCTGTTGGCCCAAACGTAAATGAAATGAAATTATGGTGCTTAGAGCCTCGCCGACCACTAAGGCCATCTCCAGGCTATCGCCGCGTTAATAACTACTACAAGGATAAAAAAGCAAACAATTAAAACGAGTCACCACTTCAAACTTTCCACTCCAAAGTTTAAAAAAAAACTTCCATAGTTTAAAACCTTCAAGTCTGGTTAAAAATGTTCACTTCTTTTAAGAAGCCCATTAGCGCCCACGGAGGGACATCACGAAACAAAGTCTTCAAAGAAACCGCCGTGTAATGTCTGCGTCTAACGTCATGCAGATCCCAACAGCCTCTTCTCCCTTCAACAGCTAAGAATGAGTAAAAAAAAGTGTGCCCCGCACGCAGTCTGTACAGCACAGACTCCTCCTTTCTGTTCTTCACCCCCAAACGTCATGCAGATCCCAACAGTCAAGGAGCACGTGTTTCACGATGAGAGGCTCATCACAGGGTATACATCGAGGGGCCTCTTCCCCCTTCAACAGGTAAGAATGAGTAAAAAAAAGTGTGCCCCGCACGCAGTCTGCACAGCACAGACTCCTCCTTTCTGTTCTTGACCCCAAAGGGAGGGTCTCTTTTAGGTCCGGACGGATCTGGAAGAGCTTGTTGTCCGTCTGGGTGTTCCACTCCTCTTGCCAAAGATCCTTAACGTAAGCGTTCACCTTCCGCTTCATGTCTGTGTATGGTACAAAGGATCTGGATAATTCTTTCTTTACAGCGTTCCTGGCCAGCAGTTCCGCCCTTTCGTTACCATGAATGCCAACATGTCCGGGAACCCAGGCCAACACAACCTCGTATCCTTTCTTCGTTGCGAGAGTAAAATCTTCATAAAATTCCAGCAGTTTGGGATGAGTGATATTCCTGCAGGCGATCGCCTCCAGGGCTGACAAGGAGTCGGAAAAGATCATGAATCTCTTTTGTTTCGAAGAGAGAACCATTTTTACCGCCAGAACCAGTGCGGTCAGTTCCGCAGTGTACACCGAGCTGTCAGACAGGATGTGCTCCGTTGAGGGCCGGTCAGGAAGGGCGGGACAGAACGCAGATGCAGCGACTCCGTCCTCTGACTTGGAACCGTCAGTGAAGATGCTTTGAAAAGTGGGGAATTTGTGACAGAGTTCCGAAAAGTAGGTTCTGTAGGCCAGAGAACTGGTGGAGTCTTTACGGTAGGAGGCCAGATTGGACCTCAGGTGTTCTAAAGGTCCACGGGGGGCTGTCAGGGAACTTAGAGAAATCTGAGATGCCACCGACATCCAGATCGGCATTTTCTAAGTGCGGCTAAATGCGGAGTCCGAGAGGAAGTATGCAGTTTGGGTTGTCTGTAAATTTCTTATCGAAAGGGTTGTTGAATACAGCGTCGTAAGCAGGGTTTGTAGGTTCAGAAAACAATTTCAAATAATAATTCAGGGTCAGCTTCAGTCTGCGGTTGGAGAGAGGCGGTTCCCCCGCCTCTGCATACAGGCTGTGCACAGGGGTGGTGCGGAACGCACCTAAGCTGAGACGGAGCCCTTGGTGGTGTACAGGGTCCAACAGTTTCAGGTAAGACGGTCTGGCCGAGCTGTATACTACACTTCCGTAATCCAGTTTGGACCGGACCAGGGCTCTGTAGAGGTGCAAGAGAGTTCTCTTATCAGCACCCCAGTCCGTGTGTGCCGCAACTCGAATGATGTTCAGGGCTTTTTGGCAAGATATTTTCAGCTGTTTAATATGGCTGAGGAAGTTCAGCTTCTGATCAAAGACGACCCCTAAAAATTTGGCTTCCTTGACCGCCGGGATGGTGGATTTTCCCAGACGGATTTCAGGGTCCAGATAGAACTGGCGAAAGTTATGAAAATGAATACATTCAGTTTTGGAGGACGAAAATGTGAAGCCATTCTCCTCTGCCCAACACTGGATTTTGTTGACGCAGAGCTGAAGCCGTCGCTGGATGCTGGCATACGTGCTGCCAGTTGCACACAAGGCGAAATCATCCACGAACAGCGAGCTGTCCGATCCCTTCTGAACGGATTGAACGATGTCATTAATTTTGATGCTGAAAAGAGCTGGCGACAGGATGCTCCCTTGCGGGACACCCAGCTCCTGCTCGTGAATATCGGACAGGGTGGTGCCGACTCTCACCTGGAATTGTCTGTCTTGTAAAAAATATTGTGGATGAACTGAGGCAGGTGTCCTCGGAAGCCGAGCTTGTGCAAGTCCGAGAGAATTCCAAATTTCCAGGTGGTATCGTAAGCTTTCTCCAAGTCAAAAAATATGGCCACCACATGCTGTTTGTTTACAAAGGCATTTCTTACAGTGGTTTCCAGACGAACCAGATGGTCAACGGTAGAGCGATGCTTGCGGAAACCGCACTGTTCTTTCGCCGGAAGGCCGTCGGTCTCTAGTTTCCACATCAGTCTACTGTTGACCATCTTCTCCATCAGTTTGCAGATGCAGCTGGTCAGTGCTATTGGGCGGTAGTTGGAGGGGTTCGAGGGGTCTTTTCCCGGTTTCGGCAGCGGGATTATGAGGGCTTTCCGCCAGGAGGGTGGAAAAAAGCCTGTGATCCAGATGTGGTTGTAAACTTTGAGCAGGGTGTCCAGACAGGTTTCGGGAAGATGTTTCAAGAGTTTATAATGGACCTCGTCTATTCCTGGACAGGAATCCGTACAGGTCTGAAGGGCAGATTTAAGTTCATTCATTGTGAAAGGAAGGTTGTAATTCTCTGTGTTGTCGGAAGAGAAGTTACAGGGTGTTTTTTCTGTCAGGTTTTTGGTTTTAAGAAACCGAGCAGATTTGTTAGCAGATCTCGAGTTCTGTTCAATTGTGGAGGCAAGCAAATTGGCAACTGCTTTCTTCTCTGTGACCAGAGCGTCTGAAAGTTTAAGATGATGAAAGGTTGGGCATACGTTCTTGCCCTTAATTCTTTTTAAAACCCTCCACACTTTCTTCTTGGGTGTGTTGGAGGTTAAGGAAGAGCAAAAATCTCTCCATGACTTTCTCTGGCTCTTTTTAAAAACATACCTGGCTTTCGCCCTCAGCTGTTGATGGGTTCGAACGCTATCGGTCTCTGGTCTCCGAAAGACGCGACGCTGCGCTCTCTTCCGAGACTTGCGGGCCTCCCGACATTCCGCGTTGAACCAGGGCGTTCTAGGGACCTGAGGCTTGGAGGTAGATGATGGGACTGCTGCTTTGGCGCAATCTAAAACGATCCGAGTCACAGTGTCAGCAGGGTCCTTGCTTTTCAATACTGTTTCTTCCTGCAGCTCCGCTCTTATCTTCGTGGTAAAAAATCTCCAGTCTGCTTTGTCATAGTTCAGGCGGTCAGGCAGAGAGTCACCTTCTCCATCTGTGGGGCGGAGGACGACAGGAAAGTGGTCACTCCCGTGCAGATCGTCGTGCACTTTCCACTCGTAGTCCAGGACCAACGATGGATCGCAGACCGACAGATCTAAACACGAGAGCTTTCCAGAGGACAGATGAAGGTAAGTGGGAGACTTGTCGTTAAGACAGCACAAGTCCATGTCGGAAAGAAGGTTTTCCAAGAGAAGACCTCGGGCTGATGTCATCTCACTTCCCCAGAGTGGGGAGTGTCCATTGAAGTCGCCCAACAGTAAAAACGGTCGCGGGAGCTTGCCGACCAGGTTCATGAGGTCCTGCCTCAGAACACGGACGGCAGGAGGAAGGTATAGAGAGAGAACAGTGATGGTTTTCTCAAGTGTGTCTCTGACTGCCACCGCCTGTAAAGGGGTGCTTAAAGGAACTGTACTGTATAAAAGGGACTTGCGTATAAAAAGAGCGACACCTCCCGTCAATCCCTCTTGCTTCGGTTGAGCGGGTTTAAAAACGGAGTTAAAACCAGAGAGAGATAAAACCTTGCCATCTCTTTGCAGAGTCTCCTGCAGCGCCAGCACTGAAGGTTTCAAAGCATGACAAAGCAGCTGAAGTTCCTGTATACTGGCGAAGAACCCCCGGATGTTCCAGTGGATCACTGCCATAAAAAGGTTAAAAAAAATAAAGCAGCAGCCTATTCCATCGCTACCCCCTGCTCCTCTGCGTGCGGAGGCTCAAGGTCGGCCAAGATGGAGTACTTGTTTTTAGAATTGAATTTTTCTGATTCCGACCAAGTCGGAATATCCACCCCCTCGGCCCTTCCCGATCCAGCCGAGGTCGCAACCCTCCCCTCCTTGAGTTTTGGAGGTACGGGGGGTTTCTGGCCACTTCTGCCAGCCCGAGGGCCAGGCAGACGAGAGGCGGGGCGAGGGGGGCCGGAGGGTGGGGTGGGGCGGGAGGCGGACGATGCGCCTCCGCCCGAGGCTTTCCGCTCCCGCCCAGCAGCCCCTGAGGACTGCCGCACAGGATGGGAAGGGGTGGACACGGCGCCTCCACCCAAGGCCAGCGGTTTTAAAGAGGTAGGAACGTCGTCCGTCTGCGTCCCTGTGGACGTCGTCTGGACCGCTACGTCCACCGTCCTGGGTCTGACGACAGAGGCGTAAGACGCCTTAGGCGACACGGCCTCCACCTGTTTCCTGGCCTCAAAGAACGATATCTTCTTTTCTGTCTTGACCTTCTGGATTTGTTTTTCCTTTCTCCAGGCGGGGCAGTCTTTAGATGAGGACGGGTGGCCACCTCCGCAGTTCGCACAACGGGCTGGACTGACGCAATCGCCCTGGTGCGCCGCCTTTGAACAGGTGCCACACGCCTCTTCCTCCTTGCATCGGTCTCTCACGTGTCCAATTTTCTGGCATTTGAAACATCTTAGAGGGGACGGCACGTACAGGCTTACACTCACCATCAGGTATCCAACTCAAATGTCCTTGGGGACATCCAGGCAGCAGAAGGTGAGGAAAAATGTGTTGGTCGAGACTCTGTCCGACCCCTTCTTCACCGTCACCCTGTACACGTCGGTCACTCCCTGAGAGGACAGCTCGCTCTTGATCTCAGCTTCAGACACTCCTCTCAACTCCGGGCATCTGATGACCCCCTTTGAGCAGTTCAGTCCTTTGTGAGGGGAAACCCTCACCGCCCTATCCACAAAAGTGGTCGCCTTGAGCAGAAGCTATGTCTGCCTTTTAGACTCTGTCTGCACTAAAAACGCTCCGCTCCTCAGCCTCTTGATGGATTTCAGCGATCCTGCCAGACACTGAAAGCCCTTCTGGATAGCGAAGGGGCTGAGAGCCGACAAGGGCTTGTCGTCATCAGCGCCCTCCACCACAAGCCACGACGGCCAAAATCCAGAGGTCTCAATGACCTCCGAATCTGAGTCTGAATCGTCTGTTCCTTGTCTTCTTCTTTTTCCGAGTTTAGGGGTGTGTGTTTGATTGGAATTCATGTTTTTTAAATAATTGTATATTCATCCCTCCCTTACCCACCCACCATGGGGTCCAACTTAGGGGCCAGGGTCAAGGGAACACCAACTTGACCCCTTCGAGGTTTCGGGAGGGATATACGACCAACAGCCTAGCTTCCAACATGTTCCCCCCCGATCATGCCCAGCTCCCGGGGACAGAGAACCGAGCACTACGGGGATTATCTTCGTTAGCCTCTAAACTGCCAGTCTTGACCCAGCCCCACGAAGGGGTAGCCGATTGACACACACGGGCCAATGTGTGCCGCCTTTGTGAATGAGAACGGTCTCAGTCTTAGTCTCTCTGTCCCTGTCTCTGTCTCTCTCTCTCTGTATGTTTCTCTCTTTCTCCAAATTATTCAAAAAACGTGCATCCCCCTTACAATTGAACATTCCAGTAAACGCTAACACAATGTCAGCACGTCAAAATCTCTGTCACTGTCTCTCTCTCTCTTTGTCTCTGTCTCTCTGTCTCTGTCTCTCTCTTATTCACTCTGTGTTGGTGTGCGCACGTGTGTGTATGTGTGTGTGTGTGTGTGTGTGTGTGTGTGTGTGTGTGTGTGTCTGTGTCTGTGTCTTTGTGATTTTGTGTGATTGTGTGATTGTGTGTGTGTGTGTGTGTGTGTGTGTGTGTGTGTGTGTGTGTG
>NC_134910.1:22726053-22763553 GCF_041734735.1 Babylonia areolata | reverse complement strand
TTCCGAAAAAGACCACTTGGGGCGAATGAACATAGTGAAAGCCCTGTACACTGAGAGTAAAACACACAGGCTTTTATGTATTGAGGCATAATTTCAAAATGTAATGTTTAAGATGAGAAAAGATCAGTTTAAAGCAAATTAAGCCCCATAGCATTAATTACAGATTAATTTCCTTTGTTTACTATCTGCACCAAAAACATGCAAAATAAATATAACTTCCATGCTTAGCAAAAGAAGTTCTGTGTGAACAAAAAAATGATAAAAATGACTGCTCTTGTTGTTGTGTCAGAATCAAAGTGCCAAGTTTAGAGAATAAAACAAAACAAAAAAAAAAAAAACAAAAAAAACCCCAGTAAATGCAGTTTGGCATATAATTTGGCTTCTTTTTTTAAATTTTTTTGTGCCCATCCCAGAGGTCCAATATTGTTTTAAACAAGATGACTGGAAAGAACTGAATTTTTCCTGTTTTTATGCCAAATTTGGTTTCAACTGACAAAGTATTTGCAGAGAAAATGGCAATGTTAAAGTTTACCCCCCCTCACCCCCCCCCCCCCCCCCCCCACACACACACACACAGACAACCGAACACTGGGTTGAAACATAGACTCACATTGTTTACACAAGTGAGTAAAAAAAAAAAAAAGAAAAAAGAAAAAAGAAAAAAAAAAAGGGATTAGCTGAGCCAACATATTTATCTCTTCCATTTTCATTGCAAGAATGTTATAGTATAGTGAACAGATCCAGTGATCAGACTTTCAGATAAAAGAAGGAATATAAGCTGTTCAAATTTACATGAAGAAATAAATAAAAGTTATGGAAATTGTTTGCAACCATGAACAAACACAGTAAAAGGTAGATTGCGTCACTGATCTTGTTGATGGAAACAGAACTGTTTCAAGACAAAATATATAAAAAGTGTTTCCTGTATATGTGGTAATTCTATAACAAGTGCTCATATATTTACAGGTGATATGATAAAGATGTCATATACCTATGCTAGCATCTTTCCAAACGAAAGAAATATTGACTCTTCACTTTTATTGTTCGATTTTTTTTTTTCAAATCACTGTCAAATAGTCCAATTGGATTGCTATCATAACTTTGAAAATGTTAATATTTTTTTTTAAAAACTTTCTCCATACGAACGGCGAAAGAGACGACGTTAACAGGCGTTTCTCCCCAATAACCACCATCAAAATATTGCAAGTGGAAGGCTCTTATACTGAAGAGGTGAATGTTGACAAAGATACCACAATTCTGACGACAGAAGCTAAAGGTTGGGTCATTCAGAACACCCACTGGACATCCGAGGGGGTCTGTGTAGAGAAGAAGAGAGGACTGGCCGTACTGATTGAATTAAGGGGAAGGAGGGGAGGGTGTCACGAAATCTTGGACTTATCACTGTTTGATTTTTTCCCCTCCAAATGTTTGCAAAATAGTCTGATTGGGGTTGTTGTTATATCCTTTGAACTAATTTTTTATTTATTTTTTATTTTCTAATTTTTTTTATACGCCTGTATATGCTTTAAAGTTGGAAAGTTATTCTCTTAGTTAGAGTGTTGTTAAGTAATGTTGTGAATAGTATTGACTTGATTCCTTTCCCTCCCCTCCCTTTTTTTTCTCCCACCTCCTTATTTTTTCCAGTGTCTGTTCAGTTTCAGTTTTCAGTAGCTCAAGGAGGCGTCACTGCGTTCGGACAAATCCATATATGCTATACCACATCTGCCAAGCAGATGCCTGACCAGCGGCGTAGCCCAACGCGCTTAGGCCTTGAGAAAAAAGGTGAATAAATAATAGATAAGCGTACATAAATAAGTAAATAAATACATAAATAAATAATAATTATAATATGAAAAATAAAAGTCTAATGTCACTTATTGTGGATAGACAAATGAAATTGAACACACACACACACAGACACACACACAGACACACACACAGACACACACACACACACACACGACAGACACACAGACCACACACACACACATCTATATACAGAAAGAGAGAGAGAGAGAGAGAGAGAGAGAGAGAGAGAGAGAGAGAGAGAAACAGACAGACAGACAGACAGAGACAAACAAACGTTGAGTAAGTCTGTGATCAGAGTTGACATCTTGCAGTGTCACCTGCAAGTCTCGTCTCCTGCAACAAAACATTTTCAATGTGATCCTTTGGAGTTCAGCCTTGATCACTGATGTGTTGTGAGGTTCAGTGATCTGTTTGAACATCATCAGGACATGTGTTCATTGATCTGACTTCCAGCTTGTGATGCAAAATGTTGATAACATTTTCTAGTCCTTTATCATTCACAAAAGCTGCAAACTGTACATTCTCTCTCTCTCTCTCTCTCTCTCTCTCTCTCTCTCTATATATATATATATATATATATATATGATACGGAGTCGAACTGTTATTTTTCTTGGTCCCCATGCAAGCGGTCGACTTACTGTATGACTACAACTAACAGCCATAGTTATTTGATCATCCCATCATCCATGTCAGCAATTCGGTGGGTTGTGGAAACAAGAACATACCCGATGCATGATGATGATGATGATGATGGGGTCTCTCGTCGGACCGACGGATGAGTAGGCAGGCACAGCTTATCTGTCGGTGTGTGTCCTCATATGGGAGAAGAGGCCGATTCTGGATGCGCAGCACTTCCCACAGGCGCCGTTACCGAGATTCGAACCCGGACCCTTAGATTAAGTCCAACGCTTTAACCACTCGACTACTGCGCCCGTCTGACAATATACAACACTTGGCGTCTGTTGCCGTTCACACGTAGATCTTGATCAACGTCTGCGATTTTTATTTGTCTGTTTAAGGCGAGCATACACACACATACACACACACCACCTACTCTCACCCCCCCCCCCCCCACACACACACACCACGCCACACACACAGCACACACACACACACACACACACACACACACGTACAACACAGAGCTATAGAGCAGAGGCATCATGTTTACATTACAGTCCTCGTGAACCACTGCCAAGGATTGGGGTGGACATGGTGTACTGTTTCATGGCCTGACTTCACAACTGGGAGTGGTGGACTGGTTCTCTGTGTGTGTCAGACTGTAAGGCCTATACTGGTATGTGCTCCCAACACCGACTGTCCTGAAGTCCGTCTTGGTCGAGAGAGTGGGGATGTAACTTGGGCACGACATCCTCCACTATACTCAAATTCTAGCCTGGATAGTTGGGGACAGCAGTTACGTCTCTGCTGATTCAAATCTTATCTCACTGATCGATTCCAGTCATTGTTGACAATTTCCAGTCTAAAACCTGTTAAAATTGAACATGTAGTCCCACAGGGATCTGTTTTAGGCCCAGTGCTCTTCACACTGTACACTGCTCCTCTCGCTGAAATTATCAACTGCCATAATGTCATTCATCATTCTTATGCTGATGACACTCAACTCCAGAAGATTGATACCCCCGAAAAACTGTCGTCGCTCTTGCAAGAAACATGCAACTGTTTCCTGGACAATCAAATTGGATGACTCTGAATAAGTTACAATTGAACGCTGACAAAACTGAAGCAATGATCATAGGAACTAAACAAAAACTCTCTTCCATCACAACTGACATAATCAAACTTGGCAGTACATCCATCCCTCTTTCCAGTTCAGTCAGGAACCTCGGCGTTGTCCTTGACAACACACTGTCCATGCGAAAATTTATCAGTCAGATATATCTAATCCTGCTACTGACAATAGCGGCGCATCAGTTCCATCCGGAAATATCTGTCCATTGAGGCAACGTCTAGACTCGTCTCAGAAAGAAAAGGTTTCAGCACATCACTTCTCTTTTGCAACATCTCCACTGGCTCCCTGTCTCACACAAAATAAAGTACAAGATCAGCACTCTATGTTATAAATGTATTCACAAATCAGCCCCTTCCTATCTCTGTGGCTGCCTTCACCTCTACACTCCATCTCGCTCACTACGATCAGCTTCGGATCCACTCTGTTTATGCATACCCAGATTCAAGCTCTCGACTGTTGGCCGCCGTTCTTTCTCTGTCTCTGGACCTTGTAATTGGAATGAACTTCCTCTTTCGCTTCGTCAAGTCTCCACACTCAGCTCTTTCATGTCTGGCCTTAAAACCCACCTCTTCCCAAAATAGCCTCCCTTCCCTGCCTCTTCCTTGTCTTCAGTTTCTACAGTTTTTAGAGTTATGCATGCTGTGAATAACTAACTGGTGCGAAAGCACTTTGATTTGTCTATGCACAAGATTTAGCGCTATATAAATACCATTATTATTATTTTATTATTCATAGTCGAACACGACTGGCTGTCATACTGGTATGTGACCTTATGAGGGAGAAGGAAATGATGTTGAAGATGGTGACTTGTTGCTGACGATGAATATGATGATGGTGATGGTGATGAGGATGACGACGGATACGATAACAAATGTGGCGATTATCAGATTGTCTCTCATATACTGAAGTGATCAAGGGAGGCCTGACTGTACAAACTTATGAAAAAAAAGAATGTTGCATGTGTAGGTGCACGTGTCCGTTTCATTAGATTTTAGATTGTTTTCCACACTGACTTGCGATCCGAGTTCCCCAGTGTTTGCATTCTCCCTCTGACCCTGTGGGATGCTGAACCTCCGACGACTTTCTTTTTTCTTCGCAGCATCTGTCTGGGGGTACAAGGCCCTCAAGGCCCACCTCACAGTGATATAACCAAAACGTTAGCTGCTTTGGTAGTATTCTTCTTCTTGGTAGTCCGTTGGTAGCCGACGATGACAAGGTCTGTGTACTCAGCGATGACAGCACATGTGACTCCGCACGCCCAAAGCTGGAAGCACACGGGCCCCCCACAGGTGTCACAGCGATCAAATCCAGAGGGTGCGTATTTTCCAAGTCCTGAGGGGCTGGGTTACGCAGAAAACCTGGTGCGTGAGTTTGGCTAATCCCTCGGATACCAAGAGAGTTCCGGGCATAAATGGGTTAAGTGGAAGAGCCGTTGCATGGGAGAAGCACTCTCTTCGCAGGAGAAACCATGATCCAGTGGCACAGAGAACAGTTAGTCTGGAGACCTTCCCTGCGCAGGGGATGACGAAGACTCTTTGGTGGTATCTGTCTTAACAAAAACCCCCAACTGCATCGCGATGTAACAGGGGCACTGTCATGTAATAATGACGGGGAAAAAAAGTGATGATGACGATGATAATGACGATGCTGCTGCTGCCGATGATGATGATGATGGGGTGGGGGTGTGGTTGTGTGATGGTGGTGGTGGTGACCTAAAACCCCAGAAGTAATCAGGGAATGGAAAACATCCCCATTTGCCTCCATCTGCACGATCTCGTTTCTCTGTAGCAGAGAAGGTGCGTGCATAGTAAGAACAAGAACAAAAGGGGTCACAGCTGTTTGAGTAGCTAATGGAGCACCTCCTTTTTGGGTATTGTGGAAACAGTATTCGCTCGCCCTAAAAACCCTGGTAGGGTCTCTTACTCAAAATCCTCCAAGGAGACCAACAGAAGACCCGATTTTCTCAGTCAGACAGATGGAAGAAAAATGCATTGGAGACCTCAAAACGTCATGTTGATCGACCTCGCCGAGGCATTCAATCTTGTCAGCATGAGAGGACTTTTAAGGTTTTCCTATATACCTTGGTCTTGTCGTCTCTGTTCACAACAACAGTCAGGCAAAGTTTGCTTCGATAGAGAAAACCCCTTCATCATTGCTAGCAGACCCAAATATGACTGTGTAAGGCATCCACTTTTTAAGATTTTTGCCCTTGCCTTGTTTCGGATGCAAGGCCGTGGTATTCTTTCTCAGTTGGCTGCCTTGTGTTGTGACTGTAGCTACATTGTCCTATGTTCCTCGTGTAATTTGGGTTGCAAGTGAATGTTTGCTGTAGTGAAAACACCCATTAGAAAAAGATGCGGCGCCCGTATCCTCACAGTGTCAGAGCAGCCCTTTTTAGGGACAGCACTGCTCTCCACACATGGGGAAGGGGGAGATAAAAGGATCCTAAAACAAAGCCTGCCTCGCCTAGTACCTAGTAGGAAACCACACCTACTTGGACATCCAACACTAGCAGTCAAAAAACAACGAAGAAAAGAACCAGGAGTCATGCCCTGACTCTGGGTGCCTGGAATGTTCGCACCCCTTTAGACAGAGACGACAGACCAGAAAGGTGCACAAGCGCTCATTGCTAGAATGCTTGATCGCTAACAGGTGGACATAGCAGCCATAAGTGAAACTAGGTTTGCTTGTAAAAACCAGCAGGAGGAAGTTGGAGGGGGCTACACCTTCTACTGCACTGGGAAGCCAGATGGCACCCCAAGAACCTCAGGCGTGGGCTTTGCCCATACGAACCAAACTTGCACGACCCTGCGTCTGAAGCTGTCCGAGGATCGCTTCTCCACAGTCATCAGCTGCTATGCCCCGATGATGACCAACCCTGATGACATCAAAGAAGCTTTCTACGAGAGCCCAGCTGTACCGTTTCAACGGTAGACAGAAAGGGCAGGCTGATCATCCGTGGGATTTTCAATGCCCGCGTCGGCGTGGACTTCTCCTTGTGGCCAAAAGTCCTAGGACAACACGGCACTGGCTAGTGCAACTCCAACGGACTGCTTTTGCTCTCACTCTGCGCGCAACATGGGACTGACCATCACCAAAACCCTCTTCAAGCAAGCAGACAAGTACAAGAACACATGATGCACCCCCACTCTAACCAATGCACATGCTGGAATATGTGATTGTCCGCAGAGGGACAGAGGTGATGTTTCCATTGCACGCTGCATGAGAGGAGCAGTCTGTTGGTTGGACCATCACCTGGTGCGCAGCAAGATGAACATCAAACTTGCATGCAAGCTCCAACCAGCCAGGCAGAAACCCCCTAGGAAGCTGAACTACCACCGCGCTCCCTATTACCAAGGGCGTGCTGCAGCAGCAATCCAAGCAGCTCTCCAAGAAATTTCTGCATTGACTGATGTAGGAGAGGTATGGAGCACCTTTAGAAATGCTGTGTACACAACAGCAGCTGACACACTCGGCTTTGTACAGAGGAGCCACAAAGACTGGTCTGACGAGAACGACTCTGGAATCTCCAAGCTCCTGAACACACTGCATATACAGCATCAGGATCACATTTCCGATAAAGACTACCAGAGGAAGGAGAACCAGTTCCTGCTAACCAGGCAACTCGTACAAAAGAGGCTGCGTGAGACGGAAGAATACCTGTGGGAGAGAAAGTCCGAAGAGCTTCAGTCCGTTGCTGATGCTCACGACATGAAGACCTTCTATGATGGTCTCCGGCTGTGTATGGGCCGAGAGTCACAGGATCAACCCCTGTCCGAGCCTTGGACCAGACCACCCTCCTGGCAGACAAGAAAGACATCCTTGCCCACTGGGCCAGAGCACTTCAACAACGTCCCTCTAAGTGTGACACATAAAAAAAATATGCATGATATACATATTTACGTTAAACAGTAGCTCTGGTTCATACTGACCGCATTTTTCCACCGTTACCTTTAGAACATGACGAAAACTCATGCTTGTACCGGAGCTTGTATGGAGCTTGTACGGAGCTTGTACGGAGCTTGTATGGAGCTTGTATGGTTTTTCCCCTAAACCCCGGGCTTCCCTTTTTTTTATTTTTCAGTTTTTTTTCCAGGAAACGAAATGCTTTTCGGAAAATTTCCATATACGTACACCCATTGCTAGGCAGATGCCTGGGGGAAAACCCAAAACCCTTTGGGTCCAACTTCCATGACACAGGTGTGTGAATTTCGGGAGCAAGCTTGGTCAGTTTGAGTTTAAAGCTGATATTCTTTTGCCCGTTGCAGGGGTTTAAGGAAAAACTATTCGTTTTAAGGAAAGGGAACCTACTGTAGAGAATAAGTACAAAGTGAATGTGATTAATTCCCCTTTTGGTAACAGATTCTGTACACAGCATAAATCATTCATATATTAACATTTCCAATCAGACCGAAAGAAGCTACATGGAGTTTATACATTTGGACTTCGAAACCCCTCCACATTTCTTATGGAAAATCTCTGTACTAAAGTATAAACAATAAATGTTGTGTATTCGTGTTCGTATACTTCCAGTCTGGTTCTGGCTCCAGGTTTGCTCGTTGAATGACCAGAGTGAACATACCTCCTCCCAACTGAGGGTGTCCTTCCCTCAAGTTGCGAAGAAGAGTTCAGCCCAGGGTCAGATTTAATCTGGGGGGGTCGTTCTAGAGTAGTCTATTCAGACCCCGAAGTTAATCTGGACCATGCTGGATTGATAGCGGACGGGGAAAGAAAAGCTATCCTAAAAAACAACAAACAAACAAAACAAACAAACAAACAACAAAAAAACAACAACAACAAAACCCGAACAAACAAACAAACAAAAAACAACAAAACACCAAAGAAACTGAAGAGCATGATGTTCATGTTGACGTCATCCGTGGATGACGCCACGACTTTGACTGTCTCCAATTCATGAACGGCTAGCTTGACTTTCTTACAGTCGCGAGTAATATTTTCTATAGATCGCTATACCAGTTCTTAACATTCAGTAAATGAAACAGACACTGGACTATTTGATGCAACAAGAAATAGCAACAGTTAATACACTGTACCTAGCGGTCGATATATACATAAAATACCCCTAAAATCTTAGGTATAGTTCTGTAAAAGACGGCCAAGATAAACTGCTCATAACCATTGACAAAATATCTGCCAAAATCGCCCAGCGCTTGAACTGACGACCAACGGCACTGTTGCAGCCAACACCATTTGGACAAGAATCGTCAACGAGGTAATCAGGAATAGCATCACAGTGAAGATTTTTAGCCTCTGTCCAAGCATTGAACAAACAAATAAACAAAAAGTGAACATCCATAACACCAGGGATATCGTGCTTGTATGAACATTTGTTGACAGTCTGAAAAAAAAAAAAAAAAAAAAGAAGAAAAAAGATACACCTTTGTATTGCCACATAACAAGACCCAATGAACCAGCCACCATAGTGAAGTGGTTAGCGTTGCGGACAAACGGCTGGGTGGACGTGG
This sequence comes from Babylonia areolata, assembly GCF_041734735.1. Taxonomy (NCBI): domain Eukaryota; kingdom Metazoa; phylum Mollusca; class Gastropoda; order Neogastropoda; family Buccinidae; genus Babylonia; species Babylonia areolata. The sequence goes on along the minus strand of NC_134910.1, from coordinate 22,754,505 downwards.
GTTCGATTCCCAATGGAGGTGGGTTTTGGGGCCTTCGATTGGCTCCTATGCAGAGTTGAGTGCGCTATGGTCTTCAATGGGAAGACTGGGACCGCACAGTCCAGTATCATTTATTTCATGGATGCTTCTTTAGGTGTTTCTCGCAAATTCCCACGACCATTGCTGCAATTGTCTGTATCTCTAGTGCCTGGTTAACTCACTCACTATGGCCAGTCCTCTCTTCTCCTCTACACAGACCCCTCGGATGTCCAGTGGGTGTCTGAATGACCCAACCTTTATCTTCCGTCGTCAGAATTGTTGTATTCTTTGTCAACATTCACGTCTTCAGTATAAGAGCCATCCGCTTGCAATATTTTGATGATGGTAATTGGGGTGAAACGCTGTTAACGTCGCCTCTTTCGCCGTTCGTATGGAGCGAGTTAACGCCGGGAATATCACCACAGCAGGAAGCGTTGAGTAAGGCCTTGTCACGTAGTCTGAACGGACTTCCACAGCAGCATTGTCATCATCATCATCATCATCGTCATCCTCCTCCTCCTTCATCATCAACAAAAAGTCCCAAATGATATGACATTTCATGCCCTGCTGTCATAGTGACTTCAGTTTCAATACCCCTCGACTTTGGTGACTTTGCTTTGGGTGAGTCCTGCCAAGGTCTTCGGCATTGGCAGATTCATTGGGGACTGTCACTGGAGGGACGTTAGGGCGGTTTCCATTCAAGGGGGTACTTTCAAAAGTCTTGCTCCGCGATTAATTCAAGCCATTATTGTCTTCAGTAGGGGGCTTAGTAGGTGGTGCCGAATGACCGCACATTTGACACTGAACAAAATATAAAAAACAAACAACGTTTACGGCATAACCAGTTTCGACATCACGGTTCCTCCGTTATTTGTCCACTTTTTTTTTCACGACTGGCAAATCAATAAAGACCAGTTCAATGTAATAGGTTGTTGCGTTTCATGTATATATGTGTCACAACATGTGGTGTGTGTTTTCAGTGTGTGTGTGTGTGTGTGTGTGTGTGCGTGTGTGTGTGTGTATGTGTGTGTGATTGTGTGTGTGTGGATGTGTGTGTGTGTGTGTGTGTGTGTGTGTGTGTGTGTGTGTTTGTGTGTGTGTGCATGTGCGTGCGTGCGCGAGCGCGCGCGCACACACATGTGTGTGTATTTGTGTGTGTGTGGAGAGAAAGAGAGAGAGAGAGCACGTGCGTGTGTGTGTGTGTGTGTGTGTGAGTGTGTGTGTGTGTGTGCGTGTGTGTGTGTGTGTGTGTGTGTGTGTGTGTGTGTGCATGAACATATATATGTGTGTGTATGTATGCGTGCGTGTGTTTGTGTACGTGTGTGTGAGTGTGTGTGCGTCTCTGTGTGTGGCATTGTATGGAGGCATGCGTGTGGTGGGGGTGAGGGGTAGGGGGCGTTTGTGCATGTACGTGTATGTGTGCGTGAGTGTGTGTGTGTGTGTGTGTGTGTGTGTGTGTGTGTGTGTGTGTGTGTGTGTGTGTGTGTGCTCGTGTTCTGTTTGGGTATTTGCGCATGCAGACATGTGTATGTACTTCTGAGAACATGCACAAATGCTCGTAAATACACATGCTTTCTTTTTCAAATACATAGTGATTTCAAGTTTAACAAAAATGTGTGAGTGATATGAAAGATGCGGAACACGCAGTACAAAAGATGCAGTTCGAGTGGATTATAACACTACACAACAAAACATTGGCCGTGCATGTTTGGAAACATAATCATGGCATCGCATCTATCAAATCTGATTCTCTTGTGATTTTCTTCACGTGGACTGCATCAACTGGTGAGAACACACAGCAGAAAGCTGGTTCTTTTATTTATTCTTTGATTGATAACAGACTTTGTAACACCACGCCATCCGTTTTAGAAACCAACACTATTATATCGATTGAATTTGATGAAAGTGTTTCTCGCTGCTTTGTCCGGTTTGACGTTCCTCTTGGAATGGTGATAATATGCATATGACTAGTTGCTATGGAGTTGTGTTCATGTCTTGCATTATAAAGGAGGAATGCAGGTCTGGCCAGATATACTAGAAGATTACAAGTGCCACGAACGGTTCCTGAACACAGACATCTTTAGCTGGACCAACACCATTGTGGTGAAGTTACGTCCGATTGTTTACATAGGTGCAACAATAAGTTTGAAATTTGCTGCCGTCAATGCATCAGATGCACAGAAATTGAAAGTCGTCTTTTGTTTCCATCACTGGGTGAGCGCAACGCACAACACACACACAAACACACACACACACACATACACACACTAACCAACACACACACACACACACACACACACACACACACACACACACACACGCACACACACACAAGCACGCACCCACTCTCACGTACACACACACACACACACATGCACACACAAAAGAAACCCTACACACATACATATACATGCACACACGCACACACGCACGCACGCACGCGCGTGCACACACACACACACACACACACACACACACACACACACACACACACACATTCTAGTGTTGCTATTGTTGTTGTCCTGTGTGGTTGCCTTTCTCTGAAGCAGCTCATCCCGAACCGTTTATACACATGCTCACCAAGATTCGCCTGCCACAGTAAGTGAGCTTTCCATGTTACCGTTCACAGTGGATGATACTGCATGACTGACAAGTCATTTCTGTGAAGTCCAGAGTTCCGATTCAACACACGCACTACATCAGTTACTGACCCCCTATCGATTTCAAACATTCGACGCTTGGTTTGAGTAACATTCGCCTGGGGGGATCAGAGGTTGGCAACATTCACCTGGGGGGATCAGAGGTTGGCAGACAACACGTGAAGATGAATAATTTGAATGTTTTGTGAGTATAATAGTAGAATACCAACATTCTTCCCACATTCAGTTACTCTTGTCGACATTGATTTACGTGAAATAATTATAGCTTTGGTTTTTTGCAGCCTGGATTCTTGCCAAGTCAACTTACCATTAACAAATAGGGTGCTCGCGTGCTCGCGTGCACACGTGTGTGTGTGTGTGTGTGTGTGTGTGGTGTGTGTGTGTAAATTTAGTAGCAGTAACAATAAATCAATGAAGCACTCACCAGAAAAAAAAACCAGCAGCAGAGCAACAATGATTTATGTACAGACCTCTGTGTATGTCACTTTCTGATTCTCCAGAAGCAAATCATGTAGAGTGTGTCAGTTGGACAAGAAGTCTCTAAATGCTGAGGATTGATGGTGATGGTTATATGATTTAGTTATGTTCCCTGTTGTTACATTATATAAACAATAAGGAGTGTGTTTTTCAACAAAATTACGTTTCGGCTTTGAGTTTTGTCAATCAGAGTAAAGCAAGCTGTGTTTTCATAAAGGGTGAAAGTTAGACAATCAGTCTCAGTTATGTGTTCACAAAGTTGTTTGATGCTCAAAGTGAACTTGCTGCAGAACATGAACTAAAAGCTCGATAACGGTGCTGTCTGCTGTGGTAAGGTCCATTATTTGCTCTGAAGAAATGTCTCATCGTACATATATATGATAGTCAGTCGTGTCCTACTATGACCATCGGAACAGCAGAGGAGGCAACTGCTGTTCCGACTATTTGGGCTAGAATTTGATTATAGTGGAGAGTGTCTTGCCCAAGTTACACCCCTGCTCTCTCGGCCAAGAGGGTTTTAGGACAGTCGGCGTTGGGATGGTCCCCAAAGGCCAACCAGCCCACAAGGCTGCAGCACTAAGAGCCAGTGCAATTTGCCTCCTAGTTTGAGAATCATAGTCCTTCGCAAAAGACCAAGCATTGGCTGGAGAAACCATTGATAATACAGCTCTCACTTTGCTGTTGGCCCAAATGTAAACTGTAAACTTTATGTCAATCTGTGATATAAGCCGAGTGTTGGGCCATGACTACCTTACGTGGCCTGGTTTTTGATCAGACAAACAATCTATTTCATGATCAGGTCATATATTGGTTAAAATAAAAACAAAACAGTCCATATTGGATAAAAACCAGAAAGTTAAAATTGTTTGTTACACAAGCATTATTTACCACCCAACCACAATTTACCTGAAATATGAGAGATGATTTCGAAACTGTTATGGGCTAAGCTGTGATTTCTTAACTGTTTATAATCAAGGTTTTAATTTGCATCATGATGAAATATATGAAATATAGTTATCCGATCTAAATGCATACAATTTTGATAACACCACACCAACATAATGATAAGAAAAGAAGAAAAGAAGAAGAAGAAAAATATAAATATATAAAGTGCATGTCAATGTAAAAAAAAAAAAAATTAAAAAAAGCTCAGCTGTGCTGCACAATGTGAAACCCGGCGTGTAAAACATGTATTCAGATATAGTTTAACCTAATCATATACATCACAATTCCCAAATATATAATCGCAATATTGAAAAAAAAAAAAGAATACTTAAAAATAACACACGCGCATAAAACACAACAACATATAGTCCTCAAGAACGAGGGGATTTACCACAAACAAGTATCAACGAACAACAAGAAACAGTAACTACCGAAACCGATTATCTCTTCATCCTATGATTCGTTTATTCAAGTATATGTTTTTCTGACTAAAATGCTGACAGTGGAAACCAAGTATCTTGAATTGCGTCGTTGTCGCTGTCAGCAAGTCTGGCTGTTTATACTGCTCGCTCGTATGGTAGTATGTAAAAAATACTGTCCTTCCTCAGTCTCAGTTTACCATCTGGTTTTTAGTTCCGTCCCTGTGGAACAATGTCAAGGGACAATGGCTGGTCACCGGGCTGACAGTCTACAACCTCCACCATCCAGAACACCAGACACTCAAGTGACGCAGCGCGGGCCAATCCAGTCTGAATCATCGGCGAGCTCTGAGCACGCTGAACAGGCAGTCAGACTGGTCAACAAAAAAACCGAGTCAAATTCGTTTGACCAGTCAAACAATAGTGGTCAAATCCCAGTCAGTCAAACAACGTGTGGCCTCCACTTTGCAATACCACCCATGCCGCATTATAACAAACCCAGTCAGCCGGTGCCCATGTTTCCCCCCTTTGGGCCTTTCCCCTCCCTTCCCCCCTATACCCTTCAACCCCTGGCTTCAACACATGCAGCGCCTCTACCCTTCAGTCTCTCCTTAACTGTACTGATGGACCCACTGTGTGTGGAAAATCCAACTTCGTTTTCCCATCTTCGTTTTCCCCTGGCTTGCTGTGGATGACCATTGTGACATAATAGTGTCAACTTCTGCCCAAATTCGGAACACCCCACCCTCCTGTTCTTGTCTTCGATTGTTTTGTTGGGTTTTTTTTTGTTTTGTTTTTTTTTGTTTTTGTTTTTTCCAGTTTCGTGTGTGTGTGTGTTTTCCATCCAGTGACTTTTTTCTTCTTCGTAATCATTTCGTGTGGACCTTGCGCTTCCTTTCTTTTTTTATTTAGCACTTGCATATAAACAACTTGTTTGCTTGTTTGTGTGTGTGTGTGTGTGTGTGTGTGTGTGTGTGTGTGTGTGTGTGTGTGTGTGTGTGTGTTTCGTACAGATGTGAGCGATGTTTTGTCTCTCAGTTTGACACTGTGTTATACTTTACATTATACATGTATTAAGTATAATAACATTTATATGTTTACATGTTTATGTGTCTCTTAGATGAACGGCAGATGTGTAAGTCGGCCAAAGTGTTAATGTCTTCACCGTTGGAAAATAATGATTCATTCATTCTCTATTTCAGGATACATACGAACACCAAGATCCATTCATTATTTCTTATGGGTTGTGTAACAATCACTTACCCAGCTGCAAAGGTAATCTTTTAAGTCAAAACAGAAGTTCCAGTGTTTTTGGTTACTGTGCCCTTTTTCGATTTCCGTGTGGAGAGGAATTTTCCTTTAAAAGGAATGAGATATTCAGTTTTCCCGTCATCTTCCCAGACGTGCTTGACAACAAATTCGGAAAATCAACGTATCCATACAAACCCCGAATGTCGTTGTTTTATTCATCAACTAAAACTGCATTTAGTCTCGTGTTTTCTTTCCAGCGATTCAAACCTCAGAGGGTTGGTCGTATCTGGATAAAAGATAGAAAGTGGAATTGCTCCCGGGCAGTATGGCCTGACCTGTACCTACACTTCCCCTGTGACAGACGTCTCCAGTGTAAGGAAGCTGAGGATGAAACTCACTGTTCCTACTATTCGGAAGGACTGCGGACTTGACAAAGTAATCCTCTCTCTTTCTGTCTGTCTCTGTCCATGTGTGTGTGTGTGTGTGTGTGTGTGTGTGTGTGTGTGTGTTGTGTGTGTGTGTGTGTGTGTGTGTGTGCGTGTTGTGCGTGTTTGTTTGTCTGTGTGTGCATAAATATGTGTCTGTTGCATTCATGCATACATATGCCCAGGAGCATCATAATTCTCTGTCAGGTCAGAGGCTTTTCTCTGTGACTTGTAACCGTGTAATCCTGTACTACCTGCTACATGTGGGGGAGTAAACCCAACAGGAAAATCCGATCTGGAGAGGTATAGTCTCTGCCAGATTTGGCACACCATTAGAAATGTCTTTAAGGGAGGTGATTTGCTGCCCCCTTTACATAACGTGCCCCCTTTACACCTCATGGAGCTGCTACTAAGGTATGGAGTAAGTTTGACACTGACAAAAAGGATAGCAGTAGCGCTTCAGGAAAGAAACCGTCGTCCTACGCCTTGGAGATTGGATGTCTGCACCTTCTAAACTATCCATGGGACTACCACAAGGGTCTCCGCTCTCTCCTGTCCTCTATAATGCTCTACACGAAGGGCCTTGCAGACTTAAACAACAATGGAATAGCTCGGGTGCTTACTCTTGCGGTTGAGGGCCTGGTCTTCAAAACTTCGAAAGATGCTCAGGAAAGACTAAAGCCGTCAGAAACAACTAAACAATATTGCTCAATGGTGCAAAGACACAGGATCTTCCATCAATCCAGCGAAGTCCAAACGTTGCTGTGCACCCTCAACAACAGAACCGCAAGCAAGATCACTACCTTCTGTGTCATCGATGGGATTAAGATCGAGAAAAACTGAATGCCTACGCTACCTAGGAAATTAAAAATTTTGGGACGGGGTTTGGGGCCCTTTAAAAAAAATTAGGGAAAATACGGGTTCTCAAATGAAAAAAAAGGGCCCTTTCAGTCTTAAACCCAATGGAACCAAAGGTGTTGAACAACGCCCCCCTCCCGGGCTATCCCAAACCCTTCGTTAGTATGATCGACTAGGGAAATTGGGCAACAACCCCCGTCTAAAAGAAAATTCTTGAAATTTGGAAAAAATTAAAAAATGAAGCTATGGGGCTGTTTCCTTTGGGAAAAAAACAAAAGCCCACCCCCACGGGAAACCCCTTTGCGATACCTGCTTAAACCTTTTTTCAGTGCAGGCAGAAAAAAAGTTATAAACAGGTCAAAACCTACTTAAAAAGGCATTAAAAACCCCAAAAAAACCCCAACCCCGGGAAGGGAGTCAAAAAACCAAAAGGCACCCCGTAAAGGACGGGGAAGATCATGGTTTGGGGAAGCAAAGACAAAAAATCCAGCAGAAAGGCCGACTACAAGACCTAAAAGAAACAAAGAATTGGAGAAAAACCCCAAAAACCCAAAAACCACTATTCAAAACACCCCTTTTCACCCACTCTAGGAAAACATTTCGGGAAAATGGCCAAGGGCAAAACTGATGGGGAAAGGGTGAAGTTACTCTTAAAAAAAAACAGAAAAGAAGGGGGTCATAATATCCCACAGTGGTTTCAAGTCCCCAAAGCCAACCCGGGTTTGGGGGAATTCACTGCGAAACAAAATGAAAAAAAAAAAAATTTTTAGGGAAGGAATGTTTGGCCTACAAAGTCAAAAAACCTCCACCAAACGATAAAGTTGAAGCTGGACACGTGCCCCCCAAGTGGCTATCGTCCCCCCATACGCCCGGATAAAAATGAAATATTCTAACCGACTCAATGAACCTCATACGGGAAAAATTGAAAAACGGAATGGAACCCCAGGGGTGGAAGCAAAGACAAAAACTTTCAGTTTAAAAAAACTCAAAAGGGTTTCATATTTCCCGGGACATGCGGGTTTTTAAGGGGGAAATAAAGCAGCTGTCAGACGGGGGGGAAAACGAAAACACCAACGGGCGGCCTACACTGGGAAAAATGGGGAAACCTCAAAAAAAGTCAAAGAATATCAAAAAGAAAAAGACAGGCCTTCAGACCATCAACCCTAAAAGAAAAAAAAAAGAAGAAGAGAGGGAGCCCCCGAAAGTTAAAAAAGGGGTTGCACACGGGTTTTGCAAATCAAACAAAAATCGGCTTCTTTTCCAACAAAATGCCCCCAATTTTCTTCAAAAGGAAAAACCCCCTCTGTGGGCTTTTCAAAAACAATAGACTAAACAACACACGGGGACGCCACGTTTTTGGCATAGAGATTTTTTCCCCTTCCCTTTTGGGGCCCAATCAGGGGGAAGCCTCTGTGCGTGTGTGTATGTTTTGGGGGTTTTTTGTTTTTGGGGGGGTTTGTGTTTTTGAGTGCGTTTTGCATGCGTGGGGTTGTAAGGGGAACCAATTTAAGGAGGGGTTCGTGCTTTGGTGTGTGGGGGGTGGGTTGGGGGGTGGGGGGGTGGGGGGGCGGGGGGGGTTTGGGGGGGGGGCTGTGGCGGGGGAGGGGGGGTTGGGGGTCCGGGGAGGAGGGGGGGTTTAAGGGGTATGGGGTATGTGGGTGTTTTCATCCCTTAAAACTATGGGAGCAAACGGGATATTGGAACGTATTAAATATATTTTTATATATATATATTATTTATTTATATATATATATTTTTAATATTTTTATATAAATATCTTTGAATATATGTGGGGGGGGTTGGGGGGTGGAGTTATGGGCGTGTGGGTTTTCTTGAACAAGTAAGCGTTCATCTGTGTGTGTGTGTGTGTGTGTGGTATGTTGGGGTGTGTGTGCGTGGGGCGGGCTCCCAGGGTGTGTGTGTGTGTTTTGCCGTGGAAGCCTGCGTACATAAAACTGGGAAATGGTTTTGTGGGGAGGGGGGTAAAGTGGGTTTAAAAATTTAATGTGTTTTTGTGAGTTTTGTGTGTGTGTGGGTGTGGTGGTGTGTTGGGAGCTCTTGTAATTTTATAGGGATTTGACTTTTGCTTTCATATCTGGGGAAACGCATTTTGGTGCATATTTTTAAATCCCTTTTTGTGGGTGTATGTGTGAATGGGGTGTTTTTAAATTTTTCCCTTTATTTGCTTATTTATCATCTTTTTGTTGTCTTTTTTTTTTTTTTTTTATTTATTTTTTATTTTTAAATTTTTTTTTTAAATTAAATTATTATTATTTATTATTTTTTTATTATTATTTTTATCTTTAACTACAAAACCTTTTTTCTTTTTTTTTAAAAAATCAAAATTTTTTATTTATTTTTAAATTTTTAGGAAACCCTTATTTTATTTTTTTTTAAAAATTTTTTTCTCAAGGCCTGCTAAGCGCGTTGGGTTACGGGGCTGGCCAGGCAACTGTTTGGCAGTTGTGGTGAAAGCGTATTTTGGGAATTTGTCCGAACGCGTGGGGGGCCCACCGGTGTTTTGGATAGGGGCCCTGGGCCCATGAACCAGCCCCCAAAGTTTGGTTTCATTTTGGGAAAGGGGGTAACCCAACGGATGAAACCCACACATTTATATTATATTTTTTTTTAAATTATAAAAATTTTTTTCCACTCAAGTAAAAAAAAATTTTTTAAATTATAATTTAAAGGGGCTTTGGGAAAGGTGATTCCCTTTCCCTTTTAAAACAAAGGGTTTTAAAGGGGTTTTTCAATATTACATTTCGCTATCTGTCGGCAAAATTATTTGAATCAGCACCTTTTTTTTTTTCACAAAATTTTCCCGGCCGTGCACCCCATCGGAATTCGGGGATAACCCATATTGATAGGGGGGGGAAAAAAAAATTCTTTTTCTGAGGGAAAAACCCTTTTTCCCCTTGCCAGTGTGAAATCTGTTGTAGAATCTGTTCAAACCTGCTTTGCAAGGTTGCTGCCCAATTTTTTTAATGCCCCTCCATCTTTTTTTTGCACCCCCCCTTTCCCGTTTTTAATGGTGTTGTGTGTGCTTGTTAACTTTTCTCCATACGAACGGCGAAAGAGCCCCGACGTTAAAAAGCTTTTCAACCCCAAATTTTCCATCATAAAAATATTGGCAAGGGGAAGGCTCTTAAAATTAAATTGGTAATGTTGACAAAAAATCCCACAATTCTGACGACGGAAGAAAAGGTTTGGGTCTTCAGACACCCACGGGGACACCCGGGGGGCCCCAGTGTAGGGAGAAGAGGGGGTGGCCGTTTGGTGGGGTTAAACTAGAGGTTTCGGGTCTGCTTTGGGGGATTTTTCGAACCCGGAAACCGGGATTTCCAAAACGGGGTTTGGGTTTTTCCCCCCGCATCTGTTTTGGAGGGGAAAAGAAGGTAAGATCTGCATTTTTTTTTTGGGATACCCTTTTTTTCCTTTTTATTATATGTCAAAAAAAATACTTTTCCTTTTTTTTCCGTTTTGTTTTTCCCGGTTTGCAGAAGTTGGGGATTTTACGTTCAAAAGGGAAAGGGGAACATCTAAATTTGGAGCAAAAAAAAGTTTTTAAAGGGAAAAGGGGGTTCTCGGGCCCAATTTTTGTTTTTAAACAAATCAGGGGAAAAAAGCATTGCAACCTTTTTAAATTTAAGGGTGAAAGTGAAGCGGGATATAGGATCGATAGGGCATCCTGTTCAGCAGACTTTTGAAAACCTCAGAAACTTTTTAAAACAACAACTTGTAAGTTTTTTTTGTTTTAAACTCCATTCGTTTCTTAAAAATTCTAATTTTCTCCCCGAAATTTGCTGTTGAAAAACAAGACGATTTTTAATTTCAAAAAAGACTGAGACAGAAAAGAAAAGATGACATACAGAAAGCGGACGGATGGAGGGAAAACGGACAGACAGACAGGTAAGCAAAAGGACAGCCCACAAATACGGAGGGGAAAAGGAGAGAGAAAAGGTAGGGGAAGAGAGAGAGAGGGGTGGGGGTTTTGGGGTGGGGGAGAGAATGACATTATTGTTTTTTTACACGATAAAAATATTGTTTTTCCCAACCAATAAGCTGATTAAAAAGTGCCCATCAGTTTGTTAAAAAATTTTCTATAAAACCCCAAGAAGAAAAAGGGTTTAAAGTCGACTGCCAAAATTTTGGAATTTCCATCTTTAATCTTTTTTGGGTTCCCAAAATTTTCCCTGAATAGTTACAATGCTATTTCCCAAATTTAAATTCTTTGATAGTTAAAAAATTTTACAGTTTTTTTGGCTACCCAAAAATTTCCAAATTTCATTTTTCATTTGCTCGTATGTCCCACAAAAATAAATTTAAAAGCATTTAATTTACCCATAAAAAGATGGAAAAGAAAATTTTTCCAAACCCTTTCAAGCGCAGATTTTCTTTCGCATTTTCACAGTTTTCGTTGTGATTATACTTTTTCGATGGGGTTTTGCCCAACAGTTCGTTTTGACCCAATAAAATTTTAAAAAGTAAAGTGATGCGCCCCAGTTTTTTAAAAAAAAAACCCCCGTTTGTTTTTAAATTTTCGGTGTTCTGGTTTTTTCATTTATTAACCACAACAAAAAACCAGAACCCGTTTCCGCATGATATGTTGATTTTTAAACTTTGCACAGGATAACCACCCTTAAATTTCATGTTTTTCCCCTAAAGCCCCTTCCACATTTCCCTTTTTTTTTTCCCATATTTAAATGTTGTTTTTGAAACAAGTATCTGGGGAAATTGTTAAAAAAAATTTTTAAGGGTACATTTTTGGGAAATCAGATTTTTTTCACCTCTAAACTTTTAGAATGAGTCAGTTCCTAAAGGGAAAAAATATCTTGATGTTTATTCGGGGGTTTAAATTTGAGGAACGGAGTTTTTGCGGCTGTTTTTGATTTTTTTTCTTAATGTCGTGATTGATATAGCTTGCTCTTTACAGGTATACCAACCACAGGGCAATTTGGGGTGTTGGCAAAAATGTTAAAATTTTCATGCTTCATTCCATCAGGCTGGCAAAAAAGTTTTTTCCCGCAGCAATGCAAACTTTCTAAAAGGGCCCGGTCCCAAATTTACGTGCAGGTCTTCCCAAAGGTTTTGGGATAAAATTTCCCAATATTTTTTTTAAAAAAATTGACAAAAAATAGATTGATAGTTGATCCTTAAAAACTGAAACTTTGGAAAGAACTGTTTTTGGATACGGGCACAATAAAAAAATAAAAAAAATTCAATAAATTGCCCTCCCAACAGGCTATTTGTAACTGCCTGATTGAAGATGCCCCAAAAGGTACTGGGCATGAACCCCGAAAAGGTCACTTTCCCCAACAGCTCTGATACTGGATTTTTTGAAAAGGTTGTTTCGAATTTGAAAAATTCCTCCCATAATTTGCGTTCGAACTTTTAGATATTTTTGCAATTTGTTGAGGATACCTAAAGGGTTATTTGTAAAAAAATTTTTTAATAAAATTTCTCTATAACGAGAAAAATACTTGTCAAAAAGGGGTTTCACTTTTTGGGGGGACATCCGATGTTATACCCTCCCCCTCTCCAAGGGTTGGGAAAGGGATAAGTTTCCCCAGATTCCAGTTTTTTAAATTGTTCATAATCATAAAGGGCCCTCCTAACAAAGTCAACAAAAACCCAGACAGTATTCTTGTACATTACTTTTTTTGCTTGGACTCTGTTTAAACACAACCCTACAATTTAATTAGCTGACTTTTTGGATAAGTCACACCCCACCACAACACCAACACACACACACACACACAACACACACACACAACAAACACCACACCACCTCACACACCACATCAAAACACAACACACACCGCGCGCCGAGGCGTGCAAAATGAAACCCTTCCAATTTGAATTGATTTGGGGCCTGGGCTCACACCGAAATTTCATTGTATGGAAAATTCGTCCAGAACGGGACGCAAATAACCCATTTTTTTCGTTTCCAAAAATTATGTCACGCTTTTTTCAGCGAAAAATTCAAAATGGGTTTGATTATGATTGAAATTTTCAAGTTCAAGGGCATTGCATTAAAATCACTAAATTCCCTCTTCATTAATTGTTTTTGACCCAAAATAATAAAATCCGGGTAATTTTTTGAAGCATGGACAAATTTCAAAAAAATTTTTTACTTCTTTTTCTTTTTGTTTTTGGAAAAAAAACTACAAAAAAACCCTTTTGGTGTATTGTCTTGAACAAATCAAAAAAGCTTTTTTGCTTGGAGGAAGAAAAAAACCCTTTTTCTGAGTTTTGCGATCATATCTCTAAAACGTTTTAATTCAAATATTATCTTGGGAAGGTTGGGGAAAAAAATTTGACTTGGGAAAATTGAATAAAAGCAAAAACTCTGCTGGTGTTTAAATTTCTTTTTGGGCCCCGTTTGTCAATTAAAATTTGCAAAAGAGTCGTTTTCTTTAAAATTCGAGAGGAAAGATCGTTCATTCCCAAAACCTTTTTTCCGCCAAACAAAAGGCCCAAAACCCCATTTTGGAGTATGTCCTTTAGTTTGATGCCCAAAACAATTTTCCGTTTCCCCTTTCCCCCATATTAAATGCATTTATAAGCTTGTTTTGGGGATTGCCCCTTTTTTTCATTGTAATAATTTTTAACCCCGTACTTTTCTGCACCCTGCATGAAAATTTTGTGTAACGGTTTAAATCCCCAGGGTCTCCATAAAACACATTTGTTTGGGGTCTTTGCAGAAAACATTTAAGAATCTTTTGCATGCCGGGTGTTAACACCTTTTTTCCCAAATGAGTCTATTTCCTCTAGACCCCACAATTTCTGACCCCAAAATTTTTTTTTTTTCAAATTGGGAAACCCGGGCATCAAAAAAATTTTAAAAAAGGGCCCCGCCCGTCTTTTCACTGAGATTTCGGGGGGGACCCCGGGCACAGGCATATACAGGTTTCTTTCCTTTCGTTACGGGGGGATCGGGACCCGTACATTTTAAACAAAATTTGGCGTGAAAATTAAAATCCTAGGTAAGTGTAACTGTTTTCCACTTTCTAGATTTTGCACCATCCAAAAACCATTTCTCCTTTTTCCCCTAGGTAACCCCCCCTTTTTGAATTCCATAACTTTGGATTTTTTGCGTTTAAATTTTAAAAACCCTTTTTTACTTTATGAACCAAGATGGTTTAACCCGGTTTTTGCGACCCGGGGGGTCCTTAAAAAGAGCCTTTTAAAATTTCGAAAAATAAAAGGAAAAAGTTCGATCAGAAATTCTGAAGTTTTATTCCTTTTTTTCCCCACCTTTCTAGAGCTAAGGCTATTTCATTTTTTAATTTTGGGAAGAGTGTAGGCCTTTAAAGCACCCCTGCTTAACCCTAAAGGGGCAACCCAAAAAAATTTTAATTTATTTCCTCATTCACACGAAAATTCATGATGAAATGAAGAAAAAATAGATCTTAAAGCATAAAAAATGGGGCCAGTTTAAACCCGCTCTCAATAAAGTTGCAAACAAGGGAAGCATGGGTGGACTGGAAAACCCAAAGCCTTTTTCCCGGGTTTTGTTTAAAAATAAAATACGTTTTTTTCCCTCTTTTCTACAAAAATTTTTTTTAAATAGAAAGGTTTTTTTGTTTTTATAAAAAAGTTGAATTTTGATTTTCTTTAAGCCGCCCGGGTCTTTAACAAAAATTTTCCCTTTTATCCCCATTTAGTAAGTTTCTCTTAAGTAAATCGTTTAAAACTTAAATGACCCCCCAACCCCTTTAAAAAGGAAAAATTTCCCCCTGTAATTATCAGGTAAATCTGGATTTCCTTTTTAAAAATGGGGATGTTACGGGGTTAAAATCCATTTTTAGGGAACTCACCAAATTTCGAAAAACTGATTTAAAAGGGCGCAAAAAGAAAAGGGGGGTGATTTTTTTTGGCTACAGTTTTAAGGGATTTACCCAATTATTAAACCCCATGCTTTTTCCCCTTTTTCAGGCCCCCTATGGCTGATTTTAAATTCTTCCTTCCCGAAAATTTTTAATGTTTAATTTTTTCAGCTATTTCCTGATCCCCTAAATATCATACTTCTTTCCCTTAAATTACCCCTTTTTCTTTTGAAACCGATTTAAAAAAGCTCCTTTTTACTGATTAAAGGGTTTTCTTTTCACTTTTTTTTTCCCCTTTTCCTCTCACGTATTCGATCTCAATTGACCCAAAATGTTTTTTGGGATCATGAAAAAGAATTGTTTTGTCTTTGTGCTTTTTCTTTCTTTTACGAACCCTTTTTTGCCCATTTAGGGTTTTCGGTATTCCTTTTTTGCCTTACAAAGGCCAGGGCGTTTATTTCTATAGTTTTTTCTTCAACACATTTGATCAGAATTTCCTATGGCTAATTTCCCCTTTTTCCCCTGTGAAATTTCTTTGGGCTTTTATTCTTTCCGTATGTTTCCTTTTATTTTTCCTTTATTTTGCTTAAAAGGTTTTGTGTTTTTTGCCCTTTGCTTCTTTGCAAATCTTTGTAAACCAAGGGGTTTTTCTTTTTTTTTTTGCCAAAACAGTTTTCCCAACTTGCTTTTTTATACAAAATGGCAGGGAATTTAAAAAGGCAGTCAACAATTTTTGGGCAAAAATGATTCCGTTTCTTCTCAAACTCTTCCCAAAGCTTGGGAAAAAATCCGCTTCTGACTGTGGTTTAAAAAAAATTTGGGTAAGAACTTTCCCCCTTCCTTTTCCCTTTTTCCAGCACAGCTTTTCTTCCAGATACCTTCCTATCTTCCCTTTCTATCCATGCTTACATTTGGTGTTATCTTTTCCCAGCATAACTGACATTGGTAAATGGGTAGAAACAAAACCCCAACGATTTTCTCAAAGGGTAGAACCAAAAACAAAAAAAACTATTTGACGTAAAAAAAGTAGTCGAAGACACTACTTCCCGTACTTTCAAAATTATATGTACACCCATCATCAAAAACCTTTTTCACAAAATTTTTTCCCCCTTTTTAAAAGAAACAATTTGGAAAATTGGGTTTCCAAAATAAAAACCGTTTTTGGGTCCAAACAGAAATTTAATGTTAAGTCTTTTGGGTTCGTGTCACATACACTTTTCTTCTTAGGGTTTTAGTGGGGCAAACCTAATTCAGCCAAACCAATCAGAAAGGCTGTTTGTGCGTTCAGATCACCACAAATGAAAACGTAGAAAAACTTAAATTTTTTAAAACAGGTATTATACTGTTTTCCAGGGTTTTAAATTCCCTACCCAAGTTGTAAAAATTAAAACACACTCGAATCCCCTTTGGTTCGAAAGGTTCCAAAAGAAAAAAATATCATTTTAAAAGGGGCCTAAGACAGTCCCGTTAACTGTTTGACAAACCCGGGTTTTCAAACCTTAATTTTAAATACTTTTATCTGGGCCCCCAATTTATTTTTTTATCCCAAATACTACGGGCCCCCTTTATTTTCTCCTCCTTTGAGTTAATTTTCTTGGGAAAAGAAGAACAAAAATGTAGTTAAAAATTTAAAACGTTTTAAAAATTTTAAAATTTTGCCCAAAAATTTCTTTAGGCAGAAAATGTCAAAGTTTTAAAAAGTAAAAAAATCAAAAAAGTCGACGTGAAGCAACCCCCCCACGTTCCATTTCCCACCTTTTGGCCCCCTGCCTTTACGGGCTGGTTGTGTCAAACCCGCCACTTCCCCCAAATTTCTGTGAGGGACTGATGGGGGAAACCCCCCTAAAAACCCTGACTCCCCCCGGGGTGAGAGCCGATGAAATTCGCCTGTTGGCCCCTTGGAAATGAGGGGGGCTGGACTCGGGAATCCCCCTTCTACCTCGTGGGGCCCGGGCGTCAACTGCGGTCGGTCCCTGGTCGTGACGACGGCTGTCGGTGCGGTCCTCTCTGTCCGCTACGGCTGTCCTGCCTCACCACGGTGGAGTACAGCCTGTTGTCAGCCTGGGTCCTGGGTCGTGAGTTGGTCTGCTGCTGTGTTGTGCTCTGTAGACCTCGAGTGCCGCTCCTTGTGTCGGAGATGCAAGACCATCTTTCTTCCCTGACGATGCTGCTTGGCTGCGTCTTTGCTATCTCCCCGGGAACGGATGGAAATCTTCCGCTTTGAAAGTGAGGCGTGTCGCTGCCAAGTTTCACGATTTCGTTTTTCTTGTGATCAAATGTGAACACGCCATCATCAGTCCGGAGCTTGTCGTGGCTGATTAATGCCCTCTTGTTGTTTCCCTCATTTCTTTTCTCAGTGCCAGCAGACCTTTCTGTTTGTTCCGGACTTTCGTCTGACACGTCTTCTCTCACAAAGAGTGGAGGATCATTTCCTTTCAAACACCCCGCCTGGACATCACAAGCTCTCGGTCCTTGAAAGATAGGAACTTGACGATGACAAGATGATTTCCAAGGGGTGTGCTCTTTCCGATCCCGATGTCTGTGTGATTTTCATTTTGTCCCTCATGACTGAGCGCACCTTTCTTCACACTGATCCACGATTCCTTTCCACCGTTCAACAGGCCACCGAAGATTAAATGTTTCGTCTGGAATGTTTTCCAACTTGTCGATTTTTTTCTCCAAGTTCACAACAAGATTTTCGAGCATATCTTGATTTTCCTGTAGATTTTCGTAGTGTACAAACATAGCATCCACGTCATCTGTTAGTATTTTCTGTTGTTCTGACAGTTCATCAAAACGGCGGTTAAGATGGGTTTCTAACATCAGCTATTTTTGATGACAGTGCATTCTGGGTCGTTTCAAGTCTATCTTCAATTCTTTTCATTGACTCGATGAGAGACTGCACTGATCTGATCAGCTGTTGTACAGATGACTGCTCTGTGTCCGTGTCTATTCCCCGTGTTAACTGGCTGTGTTCTGCAGTGTTGTTGCTTGCGCTCTGTCCACTCACTGGGCCAGGGTTGAGTTCAACGCCCGAAATCACGAGAAAGGCGAACAGGGATGTCACAGCAAAATGGCCAGCAAAGTTGAAGATCTTGAATCCCCGAATGCGTTTTGCAAAAAAACGCCGCTTTCCTCTTCAAAAGTTTGATCAAACTTGGCACAAAAGTACCAATGGCCAGTCGATGGTCTTGAATACCAACTGGCATTGTCAACAAGTGTCAGAAGTTCTGTTAATTATCAAAAAAAAATCTTTTTTGTCGGAGCTCTGAAATTGTGCTGCTGACACCCATGTGAACAAAGTTCAGAGTCCAAAGTATGAGAGAGAGAGAGAGAGAGAGAGAGAGAGAGAGATGTCAGCTAGACATTTATTCAGTGCAGTGTTTATTGCAGCATCATGCTTTGTCAACTGCAGCCACTCTCTGCAAAGTGTCCACACTGTCACACAGTAAACAAAACAAAATCAGAATTGATACTAAGCTTGACATCACAACGCCACCTGTGTTACTCGTGACTTGTCCCTCGAAGCACGTGACACACGCAGCGTTGGCCTGTCACCCTGATAGTCAGTGCATGGAGAAACTGAAGAGTAAAGACAGTTCACAAACTGTGATGTGCAAAGCTGCTGCAACACGAGTCACTCCATACTTCAGATGTGAGGAGACTGGTGACTACGTGCCTTACAGTCTGGTGTGTGACTGGCGTCAGGACTGTGGTGATAACAGTGATGAATCGTTCTGTCAATTCCCACCTTGTGCAAACAACACCTTTAACTGTGGCCAGGGACAGGTCTGTTTGTCACTGTTTTTCAATATGCCTGTTAGGCTGTGGATTGGCCTGTAGATCAGTCTCTCTGTCTCCGTGTGTTTGTCTGTCTGTCTGTTTGTCTGTCTTAGTCATTTCTCTCTCTATCTCTCTCTCTGTCTGTCTGTCTCTCTTTTCTCATTATTGTTCTTTGAGACAAGGATGTGTACATGTGTGTGTGTGTGTGTGTGTGTGTGTTGTGTGTGTGTGTGTGTGTGTGTGTGTGTGTGTGTGTGTTGTGCGTTAGTGTTTGTGTCTCTGTGTGAATCTCTGTTAGTGTTTTTGTTTCTTTTGTCAACAAAAATCCTTTCTTTTTCTGTCTCACTCTGCTCTCTGTTTCATTCTCTCCGTCTCTATCCATCTCTCAGTTACTGTCACTGTCTCTGTCCCATCTCTCTCTCCACTTACTCCCCTCTCTCACTTTCTCCCTCCCTCTCTTCTGTCTGTCTCTATCTGTCTCTCTGTCTCTGTCTGTCTGTCTATCTCCCCCCCCCCCACTCTCTCTCTCTCTCTCTCTCTCTCACTTAATTCCAACCCCAGAGAGAATCGGAGAGACTGACACAGAGACAGGTAGACATGAGAGAGAACAGTGTTCAAGACATGAATTGGTGTCGGAAAAAGCTAAACTCTAGATTGAATTATCTCGTGTGTTTTTGTTGTTGTTTTTTCTTTTACCCATGTTGGTGTTTTCATCAGTGCTATCATTTATTTTGTATAATCAATCAATGGCTCAGTGCATCAGTCTCATACAAGTATGTGATTATCTCATCGACTGTAAGAATCGACGTGATGAGATACAATGCCATACTGAATACAGGAAATCAAGCATACAATTCAATGTGACAAACCCACCAGCACTCGTCAGTTTTGACAGACCTGGAAGTTTCTCTTTAATCCCTCTTCCTGGAAACACAACCCAATGCCCAGCTTCTCACTTCCAGTGCCCCGGAAATGGTTACTGTCTGCCTGTCTACACCAGGTGTAATGACATCACTGACTGTCCAGGCCATGAGGATGAAGCTGGATGTGACAAATTCACATGTGAAGGGTTGTATCAATGTCGTGGGAAGGATCAAGAAATATGTCTACACGTAGACCATGTCTGTGATGGTTGGCCTCAGTGTCCACAGCAGGACGATGAACTGATGTGTGAACTGACTGACTCTTGTCCTGATCAGTGTGTCTGCTATGGACCATCATTTACCGACCATCTTGTCTTTCAGCCTGACACTTTCCCCACGATACGTTATCTGGAGGGCAGGGGGAGTGGACTGGCATTGGATTTGATCATGAATCGGACCATGCTGATTTATCTTGGTGCTGGAGCATGTGGCTGGAGTAACCTGAGTGACATACATTTGCCTAATCTTCATGTATTGGATATCAGTGATAACGTTATACACTTTATCAGTTTTAATCATTTTTTATATTTATGTAACCTCAAAGAATTGGATCTTTCTGGTAACCCATTGTCATCTGGCATTTCAAGTAATGACACACGTCCAAAATTGAAATCCTTGCTAGTGCTGAATATATCTCGAGTTTTATATAACATTTCTGACTTGCATGCTTTATCAGATGTCATGCCACACATTGAATTCATAGACTTTTCCCACAGCAGACTGAGCTCTCTCCAAGGAAGACATCTGTTTACAAACCTAAAGCATATAGACTTGCAGGGATGCCCAGTCGTTCACTTTAGCCCTGACTTTTTCAAGGAAATGGATAATCTACAACAACTGTTTGCTGATAACTACAGACTTTGCTGTCCTGCTGTGCTACCTGACAGTTTTGTTGGGACATGTATTGTGCCAGTGAATGAACTCTCTTCTTGTGATAATTTGCTAAAATCTGGATCTTACAGGGCTGCTGTTTTTATCTTTATCATTGGCGCGATGCTTGGGAACTTTTACAGTATAGTATACCGCGTACGGTCAAAATCTAAAGTTAGTTACGAAATGTTTGTAATTCATCTGTCTATATCTGACTTTTTCATGGGAGTATACTTACTGGTGATTGGATTGGTAGACAGCATATACGCTGGCTCCTACTTGTGGAATGAATCCTACTGGAAACAAAGCATAGTCTGTAAAATGTCTGGATTCATTTCCTTTATGTCTTCCGAAGTGTCATCACTTCTTATTGCACTGATCACCTTGGATCGTTTTTTGGTTATCCATTTTCCTTTCAGTCGTCTTCATTTTGGAACCACGTCAGTTCACGTGACCTGCACTGTCATCTGGAGTCTAGGGGTGATCCTGGCCTCTATCCCTTTACTCCCTGTGACGTCTCACTGGGAATTCTACAGCCAGACAGGACTCTGCATTCCTTTACCCGTCACTAGAACTGACTTCCCTGGTCGCCATTATTCTTTTAGTATTATGATTGTATTTAACATGATCATATTCATATGCATTGCTGCAGGCCAGGTTCTTATATATTGGTCAGTCAGAACCAACAGTATGTCAAACTATGGCACAAAGAACAAGGAAAACACCGTTATGAATGACCAGTCCAGATCTACAAAGGCCACGGTCGCTCGTCGTCTTCTGGTCATTGCCATGTCAGACTTTCTGTGCTGGTTCCCCATCGGTGTCTGTGGACTCTTGGCGAAATTGGGCGTTCCTGTTCCAGGAGAGATCAACACAGCAATGGCTGTCTTTGTGTTGCCATTCAACTCAGCTCTAAATCCATTTCTTTATACATACACCATCATGCAGGAAAAACGCAGAAAAATGAAAGAACTCAAACTGCAAAAACTTATTGCTGCACAGGTGAAAGGACAAATGTCTGGCTTCAATAAATGAAACTGTTACATAAAGTACAATTCATAGGAAATGTTCATATTTGTTTTTTTTTTTTTTTTTTTTTTTTTTTTTAATTATCAGTATCATTATTTGTATTATCATTATAGAGTGATGCGTTTGTGACCGTTTGTGTCTGATGATGAGCAGGATAACTGTGTTCAACTGGTCAGCTGTATTTTGCCACAAACTGGTCCCACAGCAAGTTAGGTAATGACCTCCCTCAGCCTGTCCGCTTCGTTGGGGCATGGGAAACTCCCTGGAGAGCCTTGCGAAATGTTAAGGATGATAGAAAACAACAACAACAACGACAACATTTTTCTGAACTCATCCATATCTATACCCTGTCTCGCCAGCTCCCTTCTTCCTCTGATACTCGACTTCTCAGGATACCTCACGTCAGAAGTAAGACCTATGGACACAGATCGTTTTCTTTTCAATCGCGAAAGACGTGGAACAAGCTCCCAGATAACCCCCGTCATTCTGATTCCCTCGCATCTTTTAAATCTCGTCTCAAAACTCACCTTTTCCCGCAGCAATAAGTTCAATTGTGGCAGGTCCACTTCCTTTGCGTTAGCTGTGCTTGACTATGTGTGCATACGTATGTATGTGTACATAACTACATGCATGTATATGAATGTGTATTGTGTGTGCGTGTGTTTATGTAAGTTTGTGCCTGCCTATGTGTGCGTATGTGTTAGGGTAGCTGTTAGATACACATGTATGTTAAAATCTATGTATGCAATGTGTGTGTGTGTGTGTGTGTGTGTGTGTGTGTGTGTGTGTGTGTGTGTGTGTGTGTGTGTGGTCACATTTTGGTGTGTGTATGTAACATAAATGTAATGTTTTATGTTAACATAAGCGTTTTCGTAAAGCACCTAGAACAGGTTTCTGGATAGTGTGCTATATAAGTATCCATTCTTCTTCTTCTTCTTCTTCTTCTTCTTCTTATTATTATTATTATTATTATTATCATTAACATTTTCCACTGCAAGCTGGAATGGCAGGTCCATTAACACATGCTCTGATGATATCCAACATGCTGACCTCCACAGGGTGGACATTGAACACACCTGGCTGCAGAGGACGAGTAATGCAGACACCGATGGAGTCTCCCGTCGGACCGACGGATGAGTAGGCAGGCAGACTTATCTGTCGGTGTGTGTCCTCATAATATGGGAGAAGAGGCCGATTCTGGATGCGCAGCACTTCCCACAGGTGTTGCAAGGGAAAACGTCTCCAGAAGTTGAGCCCTGCTTCTTTTGGTCACGCTTCTCCTTAATGACTAGTGTTCTCTAGTTTTCAAACGTCTTTATGCCACTAGAGCACAGCATCCTCCAGCGAGAGCGGTCAAGGGCATCAGTTTCCCAAGAAGCGATGTCTGTGTCACAGGCTTTGAGCTTTGTCTTCAAGGTGTCCTTGAAGTGCTTGCAGGGTCTTCCAAGTTCGCGGTGGCCTTCCTTCAGCTGGCCATACAAAAGCATCTTCGGGATCATGCTGTCTGTCATGTAGACAACGTGTCCTGTCCAGCGTAGCTGGCACTGGATCAGCAGGCTTTCGATGCTGGGCAGGCCACTCCTCTCTAGGACCTGGAGGTTGGAGACCCTGTCTTGCCACTTTATGCCGATGATCTTTCGTAGGCATCTCTGGTGAAACTGCTCAAGTTGTTGAATGCAGACAACAGTTCTCCTCGAGGACAGCACTCTGTCTGGAGAGAAAATAACATCAAAGATAAGAGAAGGCAAACATGAACATGGTGTGAATTTTACTGTGACGAACTCACTGCTCACTGCAATCACGCTCCCAGTGAATGGCTCTGGAACATTACCCCCTCACCTTTCCACTAGGTCTGGAGGAACATTACCCCTCAACTTTCCACTAGGTCTGGAGGAATATTACCCCTCACCTTTCCACTAGGTCTGGAGGAACATTACCCCTCACCTTTCCACTAGGTCTGGAGGAACATTACCCCTCACCTTTCCACCGGGTCTGGAGGAACATTACCCCTACCACCTTTCCACTAGGTCTGGAGGAACATTACCCCTCACCTTTCCACTGGGTCTGGAGGAACATTACCCCTCACCTTTCCACTAGGTCTGGAGGAACATTACCCCTCACCTTTCCACTAGGTCTGGAGGAACATTACCCATCACCTTTCCACTAGGTCTGGAGGAACATTACCCCATCACCTTTCCACTAGGTCTGGAGGAACATTACCCCTCACCTTTCCACTAGGTCTGGAGGAACATTACCCCTCACCTTTCCACTAAGTCTGGAATTAACATTGTGTCCATGTGCTCATCAACCCTTCGATCAAGTCCCAGACCCAGACCCAGGATCAAGTCCACTGCAGTTTGAACAGCACCATCATTGATGATGATGATGAATTTTGTTATGTCCCGTCACACGTACTGGTGATTGATGACATACTGTAAGAGTATGTATTTTTACATTTGAGTGTTATCGTTTAGGAAAGGAGGGGGAGGGTAATGAATGGTGAGTTGGGGGAAACTGGGTAAATTGAGGGTGGAATTAGAGGACCATCAGAAAGATCCTAGCTGGTGTAGACCTCATCCCTTGCTTTAAAACGAGGACAGGGGTCTGTCACCATGCCTTGGTCCTCATGGAACAGGACACATGAACAAAAAATGGACAGATCTGTGGAATTTTGTTGCAGCCATAGCTTCTGCATTGGTGACGCATTCTTTTACTCCAAACCACTGCACACCATTATTTTTGGTGGTCATTGGCACCAGCTGGATCTCAACATCACCGGAAAGAAATGGTAAAACACGTCATCAGCTTTTACCACAGCGCTGATTGTGATACAGACCACTATGTGAAGCAAAGAGAGTGCACCGCTCATTACGGAAAGGGTTCCTCATATCAATATTGCAAGTTCTGCAGATACTGCAAAGACCCACAAATTCACCGCACGCTCCCAAGTCCTGGCCCAGAGAACACAGAGGCAAAAACAGTGACAGACATCCTGCGTTGCCAGCTAAAACACTGTGGCTGATAAATTTAGGAAGAAGAAAAGGAAGAATAGTTACATCGTGTCTAGAACGAAGGTTCAAAACACAAGACAAGAGAAATAGCGTCTTCACGTTATCTCATTATTGGGGCAGTTAATTTAAGATTCCAGAGTCTGGATACACTCAAAGACTCTCTGAGTTCCCACTACCAATTTGTCATGGCCTGTATTGTACTAAATATCAACAAACTCATGAATTAAATATTTCTGCCTTACGTATGACAAGTTCAACTTGCGGAACAAACCGCAGTACCACAGTCACTCAGCTGCCTATACATAAGAATTTCGGTATCATTTGACTCCGGTTTGTCTCATACTTCTCTCCTATTCCCCTACGGCAATTTGTTTTTCAATTAATCTGATCCAGGTTGACAAATCTCCCCTGCAGCAGGTTGGTGAATTTCCCACGACCCACACAGGTCAACCTTTTGATGTATATCCCAGCTGAAAACAATTAATCAAATAATTTAACACTTCCCAGCATGGAAAATTACAGATCAAGTTGGATTTTGTAAGGATTGTGGAGGAGAGAGGGTCCATGTGAGCTTATAAATGTGCCATTCAGAACATGCCCAAGTAAAGATATACTGATTATGAACAATTCAGAATGTAGAAAAAGGATCCGTAGCAGAATTGGTTCGGTGTTGGACTTCTGGTCTATTTTTCACCAGTACTGTCACATGAAATTCACCTTGCAAAGTTCAGCCATACCTTTATGTTTGCATTCTCAGAATCCAGGTGTCAGCTTCAATTGTCATTTAGCGATACTGAAAACTCATCTTCATCTCACTCAGATAAACTCTTCTCAAAATGTTAGGGACAACATGACCACACGAATGTTAAACTAAGTTTGACAAACGAAATGAGTTCATATTGAGTAGAAATGTAACTCAATAACCAAACATGAAAGAGAAAATTCACTTCAATCAAAAGTCAAAGCCGTTTGTAGAACAATATCATCCCCAAATTACAAAACCAGGGAGACATAGATTATTCCGTCAAGTGGTCCATAATTGTGTTAGTGAAGTCTGTACGTATACTTCTATACAACCTTTATTCAAGTCTGCATATCTACTTTTCTGTGTCACCATCAACACATCAAGTAACCAATGTCTAGTTCGTGCATTTGTTTTGTCAGTCTGCAGGTTTTCAGAGACTACTAGGAAAGTCCAGACGTTTGAGACAAAATGCTTCAGACGATTGCTTGGAATCTCATGGAAGGACAGAAAGACCAATGACTTTGTCAAGAGCCAAATAACCATGCTAGCGGGTCCACTGGAACCACTCTTAGCAGTGGTCAAAAGGAGGAAGCTGTCATGGTTCGGGCATGTGACACGCCACAATTCACTGCAAAAGACAGTTCTACAGGGAACGCTAGAGGGTGGTAGGCGAAGAGGGAGGCAAGCCAAATGCTGGATGGACAACATCAAGGAATGGACCAATATGGATAGCGCTACGCTGATACGACAGGCAGAAGATAGAACCGGATGGCGTCGTCTGACTACGGAATCGTCCCTCATGTCTCCTCTACGCCCATCCCGGGCAGGAGAATGAATGGAATGGAATGGAGGTTTGCATGCCTAGTCATTGTTGCCTCCTAGGAACTGTGGCTGACGATACTTTGTGTCATCTTCAGTTGACGCCCATCAAACCTCGGAGACAAAGTCTGAAGCACTCACACAGCTGCAGGTGCGACATGGAACGCCAGCAGGCAGGGCAGGGACAGACGCAGCTCTGTGTCACTGATCTCGAGCAGCTGTAAAGCACTGCTAGTGGTCTCCCTGGAATGTCCTCTCTGCAGTTTCTGTCACGGAACTCCAGTTACTTCAATCACCAGCAGCAGTCTCTAGCTACCAACGCCTAAGTTTTGTGCATTTGAGGTTGGCCTTGAGCTTATATTTCACCTCTTCTTTGCACAGCCCTGATTGTGACTGTCATGCGCTAGATCTCTATACAGAGCTCACAGTGCCTCACTGACAAACTGCACAGAGTACAAAAATTACCGCAGGTCCAGAGTCAACCAAAGAAATCCAGTCACATTGGTTTTCCGTTTATAGCCCCTTTAATGGTTACCTGTGAATGCTTGAAGGCTATCGTCTATCCATATGCCCGGAAACCAACATGCCATGATTCTAACCGACTCAATGAACCTCATACAGAAAACTGAAAATGGAATGGGAAGCCCAGAGTGGCATAAGGCAATGCGCAACTTTCAGATTAAAAAAACTTACATGGTCATACTGCCCGGGACATGCAGGTGTTAAGGGAAATGAGCGAGCTGACAGACTTGCTGGTAACGCAACAGCAACGAGCGGCCTACATCTAGGAAAATCGGAAATACTCAGAAAAGTCAAAGAATATCAAAAAAAGAGGTACAAGGCCATCACACCATTGATCGCCTCAAAGAAATAAAGGGGGGTAGAGGATGAGATTATGTGTGTATGCATGCCTACGCTGTGGAGCAACGGAATATTGGAACGTGCTGGTGTGTATATATATATATCGTTGTATATATGTGTGTGGGGCTGGGAGTGGGGGATACGGGCGTATGTGTGTTTGCTTGTACAAGTAAGTGTTCCTCTGTGTGTGTGTGTGTGTGTGTGTGTGTGCCGTGGAAGCTGTGATACGTAGACTAGAAATGAGTGTGTGGAGGAGGGGGATAGAGGAGGTGCAGGGTAATGTGTGTGTGTGTGTGTGTGTGTGTTGAGGCTCATGTACCTTTATGTGTATTTGACTGTGCTTTCATATCTGTGAAACTGCATGTTTGGTGCATATCTGTTATGTATATGTGTGTGTGTATGTGTGAATGTTTTTCTGCATGTTTTACATTTATTTGCTTATTAATCATCATTGTTGTCTTTTTTATTTATTTGTTTTATTATTATTATTACTATTGTTATTATTATTACCTTTAAAAAAAATATTTATTTATTTATTTATTTATGTACGCTTGTAGTTGACTTCATCAAGTTTTTGCGCCTTATTCATATTAATATTATTATTAGTAGTTTTTTTTATGTATTTATCTATTATTTATTCATACTTTTTTCTGCTTGGCAGATGTGGTGTAGCGTATATGGATTTGTCCGAACGCAGCGACGCCTCCTTGAGCTACTGAAACTGAAACTGAAACTGTGACTGCTTGAATTCAACACACACAAAAATAGTGACCAACTCTTTTAAGTCGTGCATTGAATCTTCGTCGCAGTGTCGTTCTGCATGCATTCTGCAGGACATCACTCGTCACGTCTCTACTCGTCTTCCGCACTCTAGCTGTTCCTCGTGTATCCTGAAAACAGTGTATGTATAAATATTGGGTTCCCTTTGCAGGGCCTGAATACTGAACTCCTCCTCTGCCACACACACTGCAAGACGCCAACTCTGTTCACACATTTTGTACTGGCTGGCCTGTCAAAAAAAGTATGTTTACATACCTAGACAAAATGTTTGTGATACGTGTATGTTTAGGCGAATGGATATATGTTTGGATCGGAGTGGCAGCTTTTAACATTCAGTGAATAACATACAGACACTGGACTATTTGATGCAACAGCAACAAAAAAACAACCAAACAACAGTTAATACATTACAACCAGCAGTAGATCTGTATGTAAAATACCCCGACAGATCGTATGTATAGTTCTGTAAAGCACAGACAAGGTAAACTGCTCACAAACATAAACAAGATTTCCGCCAAAATCACCCATTGCCCGATCCATCGACTGACGACCAACGGCACTGTTGCAGCCAACACCTTTTGCACGAGGATCGTCAACGAGGTCATCAGGGATAACATCACTGTGAGGATGTTCAGCCCCTGTCCTAGCATTGAAATCACCATATAAAAAAAAAAGATAAAGTGAGCATCAGCGAGTTACTCCATAACGACATATATGGGTCTGCACCATAAACGAATGATGTGTAACTG
>NC_134910.1:22691053-22721053 GCF_041734735.1 Babylonia areolata | reverse complement strand
ATCTCTTCGATGCTCATATTAAGCATACAGTGCAATTTGATGCAGAAAGCTCGATAAAGTTGTCTACTTTGAGGACATGCAGTTAATAAATGTCTCAAATGTGATTTTTTTTTATATTATTTAACAATTTAATATATTATTTATTTATAGCAAGTCTGTCAGTTCGCTCATTTCCCTTCACACCTGCATGTCCCGAATTTGTTTAAATATTTAATAAATAATAAATAAATAAATAAATAAATAAATAAATAAATAAATAAATAAATAAATAAAAAAATAAAAAAAGAGACAACAATGATGATTAATAAACAAATGTGAAATTTTCTAGACAAAGTGCACTCCGATAGGTACACAAATAATTCATTGTGTTGTTAATTTTGTCTCAAATTATCACCGTCTCAGAATATTAGCACCAAGACAGAATAGTCTGATGCACGGTTATTTACAAAACAAAGCATACATGGTGTTTTTTGACACGAATGCAAGAGGGGAAAGGTAACCGGGTAACAATGGAGATAGCTTTCACGAACATGGCTTACTCTATATCAATTCGTTTCTGTATCCATCGCTTTGTCCACGAGATCCGGAAGACAAATTCAAGGGTATATAAGTTTTTAGACTCTGCCAAGGAAAGTACACATAGCTTTGACCATTTTTGAGTGTTTTTTTTTTTTTTTTTTTTTTTATTATTCATATTTTCAAATGAATAACCCACCGAAACCTGTGAGACGGTAATTTTCTATGTGATACATTGTGTTGTTAATTTTGTCTCAAATTATCACCATTGTATCATCCTGGAATCAACCCTGTCTCATGTTCCTGAAGCGGTTCCGATTGAATTATTCTGTCGAAAGTATGTAATCATGTTATCAGTATACAGTTTCGTGTGTAGTGATGGCCTAGAGGTAACGCGTTCGCCTAGGAAGCGAGAGAATCTGAGCGCGCTGGTTCGAATCACTGCTCAGCCGCCGATATTTTCTCGCACTCCACTAGACCTTGAGTGGTGGTCTGGACGCTAGTAATTCGGATGAGACGATAAACCGAGGTCCCGTGTGCAGCATGCACTTAGCGCACGTTAAAAAAAGAACCCACGGCAAGAAAAGGGTTGTTCCTGGCAAAATTCTAGAAAAATCCACTTCGATAGGAAAAACATATAAAACTGCACGCAGGAAAAAAACACACAAAATGGGTGGCGCTGTAGTGTAGCGACGCGCTCTCCCTGGGGAGAGCAGCCCGAATTTCACACAGAGAAATCTGTTGTGATAAAAAAAAAAAAGAGAAATACGAAATACGAATGATCTTTTAGTCAGTTAGTTTGTTAGCTGGTTAGTTAGTTTCTTACTTATTTCCTTACTTAGTTGCATACCTACTCCCTTACTTACTTATTCACTTACTTACTCGTTTACTTACTTGAAACGTATTCCAAAGAAGTTATTATGATTATTCATCTTTGTTTAAATTCTGTTTATTGATGGAATCTTTTGATGATGGCGTTATTCATAACCTGGTATTCCATTTAGAGCGTTCAAGCTCAGAGAGAGTGTATTATCTTAGTTTCTTTAATTATCGAGCCACAAAAGCAGTTGTGCAGACGCTAACGGTTATGGTGACATTCGTAAATTTTGTTATCACTCCTCGCTTTATGGGCCTGTGGCCTAAATGAATAAATCATCTCAATCTGAATCTCTCTCTCTGTCTGTCTCTGTCTCTTTCTCTGTCTCTCTATGTCCTATCTCTCTCTCTGTCTCTTTCTCTGTCTGTCTCTCTCTACCTCTCTCTTTCTCTCACTGTGTCTCTGTCTCTCTCTCTCTCAGGTTATGTACAGACGCCCAGGCACATGAACAAGCACATCAAAAGATGCGTGACCATAACTCCACCAGCTGCTCACGTGATCTTTTTAAGTCATAACGGAACATCCAGAGACTTTGGTCACCTTATTCTCTACCGAGGACCTTGCGGAGGGGGCGAGGGGGTCGGCAGAAAGGTGAAAGATTTGCCCATCATCTTCACAGATTCATTTGAACTTCTCAAATATTCCTATTATGCAAAAGTGCATCGGAATAAAACAACGATGTCACTGTTGTTCTCTGCTTCCAAAAGGCAGCGTGGTGCTGTTCACCTTGTGTTCTCTTTCCAGCGGACCAAACCTCGGGCGACTGGTTCAAAGTGGAACTGCTCCAGGGTTGAATGGCCTGATCTGTACAGACACTTCACCTGTGACAGGACCTATCAGTGTGTGGATGGTGAGGATGAAACCCAGTGCTTTTACTATTCAGGAGACTGCGGAATAGACAAAGTAAATATATTTGTTTTGCTGCTGCTGCTGCTGCTGCTGCTGCTGCTGTTGTTGTTGTTGTTGTTGTGTGATTGTGGTGAGAGCTTTCTTCTACCATTTCAAAAAAAGCACTTTTACGGTACTCATAATTACCTTGCTCATATATTTATGTTCACTACAGATCATTTCCGCACCATTAATCATATTCAAAATCTACACAAAGGTAGAACTTCAATACGTTTATCAGTAGATAAATCATATATGACAAGGCTCTAAGGACAGCGAACGGTTCTGCTGAGAACAGCCCAGTAACTTTTTTTTTCTGCATGATATGTTTTTCTTTTTTTTTTAAAGACAGGATGATAAATCCACAGCTTATGTCTTGGTCTTTTGAATTATGATTAAAAGAATAAGTGAAGGAGAGAGAGAGAGAGAGAGAGAGAGAGAGAGAGAGAGAGAGAGAGATAGATAGATAGATATATACAATACAGATGTAATATGTAATGATTATCTTCGAAACATATGACATGGCTGTAGCAGTTAGATTTGCTTCTTCTTCTTCTTCTTCTTCTTAGTAGTAGTAGTAGTAGTAGTAGTAAGAGCTGTAGTAGAAGCAGTAGTAGTTTTATTTTCATATATCAGGACGAGGTGTAAAAGTAGTAGTAGTAGTAGTAGTAGTAGTAGGAGGAGGAGGAGTAGCAGTAGTAATAGAAGTAGTTGTCTTTTCAATATATACCAGGACGAGGTATATTGAAGATTTTATTCAATCGTCCATTACATTACACGCACAGTATTTTGTGCAATGTATATCAGACTGTTCTCTCCCTGTTGCAGCTTGCAGTTGATGGGAGTTGCTTCACTTTCACAAGAGGGGAAACAACTGTGAGTAGAGCGAGAGAGGTGTGTGGTGGTCATGGTGGTTCTCTGGCCAGCTTTGATTCCACCCAGCAGTGGAACAACGTCATCTCCACCCTTGTCGACATGGGGGAAAGTGAAGCTGATATGTGGATTGACATGCACAGCGTTAAGCAAACCATGAAGACCGCAAAACATATTCACACAAAGAACATGTAAGTTATGGAGGGAAAAACTGCAGTATGTTCTTGTTTGTCTCCTGGGTCAGGGATACAGATGAAAAAGAGACAGGCGGACAGACATTTCGAAAAGAAAAAAAAAAGGATAGTAATCCACTCGCTTCATGTTCCGAACTCGATCAAGCTATCTTTTTGGTTTTTGTTGTTCTATCTTTTATTGATTACACACACACACACACACACACACACACACACACACACACACACACACACACACACACACACACACACACACACAATTTTATTGTGTCCACCATATAATCCTCTACGACTCATCGTGCTAACAATGTTGGAGTGCACAGGTAGTTATAGTTATAGTACAGTATGGACATGATCAATAATGCCAAACAATTCTTCAACAACAACAAAAAAACAAGAGGCAAAACCTTCAAGACTCACTTGTGCTTCGCGCTTTATCCAGTAAAGGAATCATGAGGAGAGAAATAATAAGAGAATTTTTTTTTTTTAATCGTTAAAAAGTGTTCTTTATTAGATGTGACATGATGTTGGTGGTAGTGGTGTTGATATGGCAGGCTGGTGTGTCCCCCATACTACCCGTTGTGTCTTTGTCGTCACTGGTAGTGATGGGGACATCCTTGTCCCCCGTGGCACAATCAGCAGCAGTGTTTGAAGCAGTGAGAGCTACATCGGTGACACACCAACTGCTGGGATAAAGAGAGGTGGGGTGGGTCATTCACGGCACACATGATAGTCAGTCGTGTCCGTCTATGACCATCAGAACAGCAGAGGAGGTAACTCCTGTTCCGACTATCTGGGCTAGAATTTGATTGCAGTGGAGAGGGTATTGCCCAAGTTACATCCCCACTCTCTTAGCCGAGAGAGTTTTAGGACAGTCGGCACTGGGGATGTTTCCAAAAGGCCAACCAACCCCCAAGGCTGCAGCATTAAGAGCCAGTGCAGTCTTGCCTCCTAGCTTGAGAGTCATCGTCCTTCACAAAAGACTAAGCTTCAAATGATTTCCCACTGCAATAGAGAAACCATTGATCATACAGCTCTCACTTTGCTGTTGGCCCAACTGTAAATTTGTGTCGATCTGTGACATAAGCTGAGTGTTGGGTCACATATTGAGCTGTTATTGTTAGTGCTGTCGGTGGCTGGTCACATGTTCTTCCCCGGTACAGGTAACCATGTAAACCCAGTACAACCTGCCACATGTGAGGAAGATAATGGGCTGGCTGACGCTAGTCAATGAAAGTAAAACACTCAGTTCAAATCCCGCTGCCTTACCGATATACCCACACATGGAAAAGGCTTCCGTGATCAACCATGAGAAAAATGTCAGAGTGTGAGTCCTTGAGGCAGTGGGAGGCTGTGTACTGTAACGTAATGAAAACAACAGTGTACTGGTTACCCACAGCCCCACCCCACCCCTGCTGTTTTTTTTTTGTTTTGTGTGTGTGCGTGTGTGTGTGGGGGTGTTGGTGGTGGTGGTGGTGGGGGGGGGGGGGGGGGGGGGGGGGGGGTGTCGTTATTTCTTTTTCTATTATATTTCTTTCTTTTTTTATCACAACAGATTTCTCTGTGAAATTCGGGCTGCTCTCCTCGGGGAGAGCGCGTCGCTATACTACAGCGCCACCCATTTTTTGTAATTCTTGCCAGGAACAACCCTTTTGTTGCCGTGGGTTCTTTTACATGCGCTATGTGCATGCTGCACACGGGACCTCGGTTTATCGTCTCATCCGAATGACTAGCGTCCAGACCACCACTCAAGGTCTAGTGGAGGGGGAGAAAATATCGGCGGCTGAGCCGTGATTCGAACCAGCGCGTTCAGATTCTCTCGCTTCCTAGGCGGACGCGTTACCTCTAGGCCATCAATCACTAGCAGGAATCACATGCCATCCATGAAAGTTTTGCCTCTTATTTATTCTAATCTTATGCGTTACAGCAGCGTTGATTTTGTTCTCAATGTTATAATCAATAACGTGCCATTTCCTTGTTCTTTGCAGGTATATCAACACCTGGCAATGGGGTGACGGCACAATTGTCTACAATTTTCATGCTTCATTCCGTCAAGCAAGGAACCAAGCCTTCTTCCACAGCAGCTCCAACTTTCTCAAAAATGAACAGACCAACATTTCCACATTCACGTGCACTCAGGTACACAGTCATATGGTTACAATAAAAATAACATTTCTAAAACAAACAGTATCAGTATCAGTAGCTCAAGGAGGCATCACTGCGTTCGGTCAAATCCATATACGCTACACCACATCTGCCAAGCAGATGCCTGACCAGCAGCGTAACCTAACGCTCTTAGTCAGGCCTTGAGAAAAAAGAAAAAGAAAAATGAATGAATTAAAAAAATAAATAAATAAATAAAAATAATAGACAAATTCTATAAAAAAATAAAATAAAAAAAAATATAAGGCTCAAGATCTTGATGAAATCAACCCTAAGCACACAAAAAGCAAACAAACGAACAAACAGAAAAAAACAACAACAAAGCAACAAAACAAAAAAAAGAAAAAAAAAGAAAGAAAAACAACAACAAAAAACAAAAAAGAAAAAGAAAAACAACACCAAAAAACAAACAACAAACAATCAAACAAACAAAAAGACAATAAAAAGCAATTTAATATAAGAAGGAAAATGGTATTTCTTCTAATAACTCTGTATTTGCCAGCTGACACACAGACATGTGCACCTCAGTCTTGATCGATCAACCATTGTGATGCTGAAAAAAGATGGTTTGAAATGAAAAGTAAAATGAGAAAATAAAAGCGATGGAAGAAGGACAGAAATGATGTGGGAGAGAAGAAGGGATATAGATTCAGATTTAAACGTTGTATTCATTAAGGCCCAGTGCGGACCATAGCTGCCCAAGCTGTGCTCTCACAACACAGCTGTACTTCAATAGAACAATGGGACAAGTCAACACAATCCATGTGCTGCCACATTGTTACTAAGGCTATTTTGTGCAACAGCAGTTTGTTAACATAACTTGTGGGCTGTGTAGTTCTTCATAATCCAGTCTACTGTTAGTAGGAACAAGAAAGTCGGCAGCAGTCATCCTTGTCTCATTCCTGTCTGTCTTCGGAAGGCTTCTGTCAGTTGTCGGCCATGAACCGCCGTGCTGGTCATCCTTATGAATGAGTTCTAAATGATATTCGTGATCTTCTCCAGCACACCATATTGTCTTAGCAGCTTTCAGGAGGTTCGTCTGTTCATACTGCTGAATGCCTTCACGTAGTCAATGAAGTTGACATGGAAAGGTGAGTTCCACTCCAGCGACTGTTCCAAGATAATGTACAGCGTAGCTGTCCAGTGCTATCTGTGCTCGTGGGAGTCAGCTTGCTGGTCGTGGAGCTAGGGGTTAACAGTATCTTTCATTCTGTTCGATAGGACCCGGCCAAACACCTTGCCAGGGAAGGACGTCAGCGGTATGCCTCTATTGAGCAAGAACTAAGATCGTTGTTGTTTGGGGGTGCAGGATGACTTCCCAGATCTGGCTGAACAGTGGATAGAGTATCTCAACACTGGTCTCAACCTTGAGTGCTTCTGCCAGAACACTGTCTGGTCCTGCAGACTTGCTGATCCTTAGTTACTCTACAGCCTTGCAGACCACTTGCTAGGAAGGCATACTGCAATCAGTCAGCCGGTCAGCGTCAGCTGGGGGGTGTCTTGTGGCTGGGTCCTGTGGGGCTGGTCTGGTCAGTGATTCTTCAAAGTGCCCCACTCGTTGCCCCTCTTCATCTGGCATTGTCCTCCATTTCTCCATAGGTCTTTCTGGGATGCTGACTTTCATGACAGCTTATTGGCGGTCTGTTTGGAACACATTGCACATGTTTCGTGCTCTAATGGTTATTGTGGTCCTAGTGGAGATGATCGTCGTCGGCCATATATATATATATATATATATATATATATATATATATATATATATATGTGTGTGTGTGTGTGTGTGTGTGTGTGTAGATAGATAGATGCATGTTTGTCTGTGTGTGTGTGTCTGTGTGTGTCTGTGTCTGTGTCTGTGTGCACGTGCGCGCGTGCGTGCATGCGTTTCTGTCTAATGCTGTGCTTCCATGTAAGTGTTTGCCTGAGAGACAGACAGAGAGAGAGAGAAAGAGAGAGAGACAGAGAGAGTAAACAGACACATAACTATTCCATGCATTTTCATCACAGCACTGTAAATTGTCAACAACAGCCACCCTCTGCAAAGTGCCCACAATGTCAAACTACGAGCCAACCAACACAATTACTCTAACTGACACCAAGCGTGACATCACAACGTCTCCTTTGCCACTCGAGACCTGTCCCTCGAGGCACGTGACACACGTGGCGTTGGCCTGTGACCTTGATAGTCAGTGCGCTGGGAAACTGAAGAGTAAAGACAGTTTACAAACTGTGATGTGCAAAGCAGCTGCAACACGAGTCACTCCATACTTCAGATGTGAGGAGACTGGTG
Source organism: Babylonia areolata (assembly GCF_041734735.1). Taxonomy (NCBI): domain Eukaryota; kingdom Metazoa; phylum Mollusca; class Gastropoda; order Neogastropoda; family Buccinidae; genus Babylonia; species Babylonia areolata. The sequence goes on along the minus strand of NC_134910.1, from coordinate 22,713,255 downwards.
ACTACGTGCCTTACAGTCTGGTGTGTGACTGGCGTCAGGACTGTGGTGATAACAGTGATGAATCGTTCTGTCAGTTCCCACCTTGTGCAAACAACACCTTCAACTGTGGCCAGGGACAGGTCTTCTTCTGTATGCCTATCTCGCTGTCTTTGTCACTGTCTGTCGGTCGGTCTGTCAGTCTAACTCTCTCATTATATCTTATTCCTAGTTTGTGTGTGTGTGTGTGTGTGTGTGTGTGTGTGTGTGTGTGTGTGTGTGTGTGTGTGTGTGTGTGTGTGTGTGTGTGTGTGTGTGGGGTGTGTTTGAGGTAGGAAAAATGGGAATGAGGTAACTGTTGAACTTTTGTAGCAATCAGTGGGAAATATTTTTTATAAGTGATACCAAACGGGATAGTTCATGAGAAAGATTAAGAGAAAGACATGCACGTTGCACAGACAGGAACTGATGTTGGTGAGAGACAAACTGTGGATGAGATAATTCTATCTCGTAGTTTCTCTTTATTTCAGTTTGTCGTTGGTGTATATCTGAATGGAACTGATCTAATTCTTTCTTTCATATTCCTCTTCTTCTTTGCTACTACCGTCTTTTCTCTGGAACGTCCAATCTCTGATTACTGATTCAGTGTGTCAGTCTGATACAAGTGTGTGATCAGTTAATCAACTGTAAGTCTGGACGTGACGAGACACACTGTCATTCTGCGTACAGGAAATCAAATGTACAGTTTTTCAATGTGACAAACCTACCAGCACTCGTCAATTTTGACAGACCAGGAAGTTTCTCTTTAATCCCTCTTCCTGGAAACACAACCCAATGCCCAGCTTCTCACTTCCAGTGCCCAGGAAATGGTTACTGTCTGCCTGTCTACACCAGGTGCAATGACATTAGTGATTGTCCAGGACATGAAGATGAAGCTGGATGTGACAAATTCACATGTGAAGGGTTGTACCGATGTCGTGGGAAGGATCAAGAAATATGTCTACACGTGGACCACCTGTGTGATGGTTGGCCCCAGTGTCCACAACAGGATGATGAACTGATGTGTGGACTGACTGACTCTTGTCCTGTTCAGTGTGTCTGTTATGGACCATCATTTACTGACCGTCTTGTCTTTCAGTCTGACACTTTCCCCAAGATACGTTATCTGGAGGGCAGGGGGAGTGGACTGACATTGGATTTGATCATGAATCAGACCATGCTGATTTATCTTGGTGCTGGAGCTTGTGGCTGGAGTAACCTGATTGACATACATTTACCTAATCTTCATGTATTAGATGTAAGTGATAACTCAATATACTATATCAGTTTTGATCACTTTTCAGAACTGCACAATATCAAAGAGTTGGATCTTTCAGGTAACCCATTATCCTCTGGTATTTCAATTAACAATAGCCATCACAAATTGAATTCCCTGCTTTTTCTTAATCTCTCTCGAGTTTTATATAACTTTTCACAATTACATACTTTCTCAGATGTCATGACAAACATTGAGTTCATGGACTTTTCCTACAGTAGACTGAGCTCTCTCCAAGGAAGACACATGTTTTCAAACCTAAAGAGTTTAAATTTACGAGGTTGCCAGGTCGTTCACTTTAGCCCCGACTTTTTAAAGGAAATGGATAATCTACAACAACTGTTTGCTGATAACTACAGACTTTGTTGTCCTGCTGTGTTACCTGACAGTTTTGTGGGAAAATGCATGGTGCCAGAGGATGAACTCTCCTCTTGTGATAATTTACTGAAATCTGACTCTTACCGAGTTGCTATTTTTATCTTTATCATTACTGCAATGCTGGGGAACTTTTACAGTCTAATATACCGTGTACGGTCACAGTGTAAAGTTAGTTACGAAGTGTTTGTAATTCATCTGTCTGTATCTGATTTTTGCATGGGAGTTTATTTGCTGGTGATTGGACTGGCCGATCGTGTCTACGCTGGTACCTACTTGTGGAATGAATCTTACTGGAAACGAAGCATACCATGCAAAATGTCTGGATTCCTTTCCCTTTTGTCTTCCGAAGTATCATCACTTCTTATTGGCCTGATCACCTTGGATCGATTTCTGGTTATCCATTTTCCTTTCAGTCGTCTTCATTTTGGAACCACGTCAGTTCACGTGACCTGCACTGTCATCTGGAGTCTAGGGGTGATCCTGGCCTCTATCCCTTTACTCCCTGTGACGTTTCACTGGGAATTCTACAGCCAGACAGGACTCTGCATTCCTTTACCCGTCACTAGAACTGACTTCCCTGGTCGCCATTATTCTTTTAGTATTATGATTGTATTTAACATGGTCATATTCATATGCATTGCTGCAGGCCAGGCTCTTATATATTGGTCAGTCAGAGCCAATAGTATGTCAAACTATGGCACAAAAAACAACGAAAACACTGCTATGAATGACCAATCCAGATCTACAAAGGCCACGGTCGCTCGTCGTCTTCTGGTCATTGCCATGTCAGACTTTCTGTGCTGGTTCCCCATCGGTGTCTGTGGACTCTTGGCGAAACTGGGTGTTCCTGTTCCAGGAGAGATCAACACAGCAATGGCTGTCTTTGTGTTGCCATTCAACTCAGCTCTAAATCCATTTCTTTATACATACACTATTTTACAGGAAAAACGCCGAAAAAAGACAGAAACAAAACTGCAGAAACTTATTGCTGCACAGGTCAAATCACAAATGTTTGGTTTGAATAACTAAGCTGTTTATAATAAGCTTAATGAACTGGAAATGTTGATCCTTCTTGAAGTTTATGCAAATAGCGATGTTGATGGTGATGATGATTGTTTTTGTTTGTTTTGTTTTGTTTTGTTTCTTTGGTGTTTTTTTATTTGTTTATTATTCAAGTACATACTTTCAAACAGTCAAAACGAACCAAAGCAAAAGCTGAAGAAGAAGAAGAAGAAGAAGAAGAAGAAGAAGAAAAAAAAAACAACAACAACAACAACAACAACAACACACACACACACACACACACACACACACACACACACACACACACACACACACACACACACACACACACACACACCTTACCTTTGGATGAATACCGAAACCTGACATGTGCTAAATACGTATTGAGAAGCTCAACAACTGAAAATTTTACATCGGAGGAAGTAAGAATTACATCTGAAAACAACTTTCCAAAAAGAGCTAAAATGATATCTTATGTATCACCAATTGACACGTTTGTGTAAAACCTTTTCCAAAAGTCCGAAATTAATCCAGATAATGTAGCCATGCAGAAAACAGTAAGTCCATGCCCCATTTGGGAGATGAGTAAAGCACAGATTGATATCAATCATACTGACATTGCAAAAAAAGAAAATCCAAATATCATGGCAACAGAAGTCCGATTACACCTTCAGAATCGATACCGTGACCACTTACATATTTACACAGACGGCTTACTCCTAGACAATGGCCAAGTAGGTTCAGCTTTCGTTATACCAAATCTGAAAACTGAACGATCATACCATATTGGTAAAGATCGGTCAATATTCACAGCTGAACTTAACGCTGTTCTTATGGCTTTAAATTATATTCTTGATCTTCCAGTTTGCCTTCCACAAGTCTTATTTTGTGTTGATTCAAAATCTGTATTATACACTTTAAACTCATCAAATTGTAAGAACAAGTCTTTCGCACCAGTCATTCACACGCATGCATAACTCTAAAACTGTAGAAAACTGAAGACAAGGGAGAAGCAGGCAAGGGAGGCTATTTTGGGAAGAGGTGGGTTTTAAGGCCATACTTGAAAGAGCTGAGTGTGGAGACTTGACGAAGCGAAAGAGGAAGTTCATTCCAATGGCAAGGTCCAGAGACAGAGAAAGAACGATCCTGCTTGGTACTGCTTCACGCGCACAGAAAGTACTGTGGAGGACATGATGCAGTGTCGTGGTGGATGGAAGAAAGGTGCACTGTTCCTGTCCTGGATGTGGCTCAGTACACTTTTTACTATTGTGATCTGTGCTTTGCTGGTACGGAATAAGCAGAAGAGCAAAAGGATGCTTTTGTTCATGTTGAAGAACCTGTTTTGTTGTTTTGCCTTTCCTATTTTGTTCTTTTCATCTTCCATAAGCAAAATAGGAAAAGGATGCTTTTGTTCAAGTTTAAGGACCTAATTTGTTGTTTTCCTTTTATTTTATTTTCACTTACCCCATAGTCATTAAGTCATTCAGATTATATATATATATATATATATATATATATATATATACACACACACACGCACGCACAAATGCTCCCGTGTGCGCGCGCACACACACACACGCGCACACGCATACACACGGGGGTGGGGGGCAGAGTAAAGAACTTTGAAATGTACAAGGATTTGACATTCCAAAACATAGAGATGTTTCATATTACTCTGCAGAAAGGGAAATATGGAATATAGTTTTGAGGGTCACTGCATGTTTTAGCATACCATTTTTTTTACAAAAAGCAAACTATGTTTCTGCTCTTATCATTCTCGAAGGTAAATGTTTAATTTAATAAACTAAAGAAGTCAAAGTGCTATATGTTAATTATTTTTTTCAGGTTAAGGCAATTTTCGGTGTGTTTCATTTTGAACGACAACGTGTTTTATATTGTCCACCAGCGAGGTTTAAATGAAACGTTTTGATTTTTCAACAAAAATTCATTTCTTCAAAGAATTGTTAAGTCCGATCGTTTTTGTTTTGCTTACGTATGCAGAGTTGGTACCAGCTAATAAAATACAAGTTTAACTCAACAAATGTCCTTTTTTTGTTTTGGGGCAGCTGCACTTGTGAAAAAGTGTTCCATATTTGCCCTCTTTCCCATTCGCATGCTCACACTCACACTCACACACGCACACACACACACACACACACGCACACAGACATGTAACATTTTACGTGTATTGCCGTTTTCTTTACTTACCCCGCCATGTAGGCAGCCATATTCTGTTTTTAGGGTTGTGCATGCTGAGTATTTTGCTGTTTCCATAACCAACTGAACACTGACATGGATTAAAGGATCTTCAACGTGTGTTGTTGATCTTCTGCATGCGCATACATACGAAGATGGTTCAGGCACTAGCAAGTCTGCATATATATTGACCTGGGAAATAGGAACAATCTCCACCCTTGACCCTCCAGCACTCTAACCATTTGACCACCGCACCAGTCTGAGGGAGGTCAGCACCTAACGTGCTGGGGGTCAGTTTAAAGAGGGGTACAAATGTCTGGTGGGACACAGTGATCCCTCCCACAATCATAGGAAACTTGCGGCATCGTATTCTACTTTTATCATGCTGCTGCTGCTGTTGTTGCTGCTGCTGCTGATGAAGATGGATGTCAATATGTTCTTTATTCTTGTTGTTGTTCTTGATGAAATCATCATCGTCATCATCATCATCATCATCGTCATCATCTTCATCATCATTATCATCATTGTTCGCAAAAGCTACAGGAAAGATCAACAATTTCTGAAAATAGTACAACATATAAACATCTCATTTGTTCAGGCCAGATATTTGTCCTTTAACCTGTGCAGCAATAAGTTTTTTCAGTTTGAGTTCTTTCTTTTTCCGGCGTTTTTCATGCACGATAGTGTATGTATAAAGAAATGGATTTAGAGCTGAGTTGAATGGCAACACAAAGACAGCCATTGCTGTGTTGATCTCTCCTGGAACAGGAACACCCAGTTTCGCCAAGAGTCCACAGACACCGATGGGGAACCAGCACAGAAAGTCTGACATGGCAATGACCAGAAGACGACGAGCGACCGTGGCCTTTGTAGATCTGGTCTGGTCATTCATAACGGTGTTTTCCTTGTTCTTTGTGTCATAGTTTGACATACTGTTGGTTCTGACTGACCAATATATAAGAGCCTGGCCTGCAGCAATGGATATGAATATGACCATGTTAAATACAATCATGATGCTGAAAGAATAATGGCGACCTGGAAAGTCAATTCTAGTGACAGGTAAAGGGATACAGAGTCCTGTCTGGCTGTAGAATTCCCAGTGTGACGTCACAGGGAGTAAAGGGATAGAAGCCAGGATCACCCCTAGATTCCAGATGACAGTGCAGGTCACGTGAACTGATGTGGTTCCAAAATGAAGACGACTGAAAGGAAAATGGATAACCAAAAAACGATCCAAGGTGATCAGGCCAATAAGAAGTGAGGACACTTCGGAAGACAAAAAGGAAATGAATCCAGACATTTTACAGACTATGCTTTGTTTCCAGTAGGATTCATTCCACAAGTAGGAACCAGCATATATGCGGTCTGCCAATCCAATCACCAGTAAGTATACTCCCATGAAAAAGTCAGATATAGACAGATGAATTACAAACATTTCGTAACTAACTTTAGGTTGTGACCGTACGCGGTATACTATACTGTAAAAGTTCCCAAGCATCGCACTAATGATAAAGATAAAAATAGCAGCCCTGTAAGATTCAGATTTCAGTAAATTATCGCAAGAAGAGAGTTCATTTGCTGGCACAATGCATGTTCCAACAAAACTGTCAGGTAGCACAGCAGGACAGCAAAGTCTGTAGTTATCAGCAAACAGTTGTTGTAGATTATCCATGTCCTTAAAAAAGTCAGGGCTAAAGTGAACGACTGGGCATCCCTGAAAGTCTATATGCTTTAGGTTTGTAAACAGATGTCTTCCATGGAGAGAGCTCAGTCTGCTGTGGGAAAAGTCTATGAATTCAATTTGTGGCATGACATCTGATAAAGCATGTAAATCAGAAATGTTATATAAAACCCGAGACATATTCAGCACTAGCAAGGATTTCAATTTTGGACATGTGTCATTACTTGAAATACCAGAGGACAATGGATTACCAGAAAGATCCAATTCTTTGAGGTTATATAAATGCAAAAAGTGATTAAAACTGATAAAGTGTATAAAGTTATCACTGATATCAAACACATGAAGATTAGGCAAATGTATGTCACTCAGGTTACTCCAGCCACATGCTCCAGCACCAAGATAAATCAGCATGGTCTGATTCATGATCAAATCCAATGTCAGTCCACTCCCCCTGCCCTCCAGATAACGTATCTTGGGGAAAGTGTCAGGCTGAAAGACAAGACGGTCGGTAAATGATGGTCCATAACACACACACTGATCAGGACAAGAGTCAGTCAGTCCACACATCAGTTCATCATCCTGCTGTGGACACTGAGGCCAACCATCACAGAGATGGTCTACGTGTAGACATATTTCTTGATCCTTCCCACGACATCGGTACAACCCTTCACATGTGAATTTGTCACATCCAGCTTCATCCTCATGTCCTGGACAATCACTAATGTCATTGCACCTGGTGTAGACAGGCAGACAGTAACCATTTCCAGGGCACTGGAAGTGAGAAGCTGGGCATTGGGTTGTGTTTCCAGGAAGAGGGATTAAAGAGAAACTTCCCGGTCTGTCAAAATTGACGAGTGCTGGTGGATTTGTCACATTGAAAATCTGTACACTTGATTTCCTGTATGCAGAATGACAGTGTGTCTCGTCACGTCCATTCTGACAGTTGATGAGATGGTCACACACTTGTATGAGACTGATGCACTGAGCCAGTGATTGGATATACCAAGGAAAAGATAGCATTTGTAAAATCAGAAATTCAGTATAAAAAATTCAATTTACAGTTTAGCTTTCTCCATCATCACTTTGTCTTGAACAATGTTGTCTGTCTGTCTCTGTTTGCCTGCCTCTGTGTTAATCTCTCTGTGTTTCTCTGGTGTTGGATTGGAGGAAAGGGAAACAGACAGACAGACAGACAGACAGACAGAAACACAGAGAAAGAGAACGCAGAGACTGAGAGAAGGATAGAGAAGGACAGATACAAAGAGACACAGAAACAGAGAGAATGAAACAGAGAGAGAAAGAGAAATTTGAAACTTGAAACGTATTGTCTCATTGTCATGCCTGCAAAGGTCTTTTGACAAGAGGGTAACTTTTTCACATCAACAGATTACAATAATATTTATGATGTAAACTTTAAACATTGCAGTTAAACAAAGATTGGTAACACTGTCACCATAATTATATATGTACATTGTATCACTTCATCACTTCAAAGAAAATTCAAAGAGAGAGAAAGAGAGTGAGGCATAGATAGAGGCAGAGATAGAGAGGGAGAGACAGACAGACAGACTGACAGAGAAAGAAGGGGTATTTAAGCTTGAAATTGGGTATTCTGCAGTTGTGAAAAGAAACACACACACACACACACACACACACACACACACACACACACACACACACACACACACACACACACACACACTCACTCACTCACTCACTCAAACATACTGACTGACTAACAAACAGAGTGACAAACAGACCTGTCCCTGCCCACAGTTAAAGGTGTTGTTTGCACAAGGTGGGAATTGACAGAACGATTCATCGCTGTTATCACCACAGTCCTGACGCCAGTCACACACCACACTGTAAGGCACGTGGTCACCAGTCTCCTCACATCTGAAGTATGGAGTGACTCGTGTTGCAGCAGCTTTGCACATCACAGTTTGTGAACTGTCTTTACTCTTCAGTTTCTCCATGCACTGACTATCAGGGTGACAGGCCAGCGCCACGTGTGTCACGTGCCTCGAGGGACAGGTCGTGATCAGCACAGGTGACGTTGTGATGTCAAGCTTGGTGTCAATTCTGATTTTGTTGGTGGGCTTATTGTGTGACAGTGTAGGCACTTTGCAGAGAGTAGCTGCTGTTGACAGTGCGTGCTTCTGCAATAACAATACTTTGAATAAATGTCCAGTTGACAACTCTCTCTCTCTCTCTCTCTCTCTCTCTGTCTGTCTGTCTCTCTGTCTGTGTGTCTCTGTCTGTCTGTCTGTCTCTCACACAGACAGACACAGACACACACACACACACACACACACACACACAAACACAAACACAAACACACACACACACACACACACACACACACACACACACAAGGGCAGAATACATAGAAAAAATAACCAATGTGCAAGTTAAGCCTTTTGTCTTGGTGTGTCTTGTCTTGTCTTGTCTCCATCATCTTCACCTTGGTCCCTTTCATCTTTTACATCTTTTCTGGTTTTCTTTTAATTTATTTATTTATTATTATTTTTTTTTTTACAATTTTCTCTTTTTTTCGTTTATGATATTGTCAGCTTTACATCAGACAACTAACCAAAAAATGACGACCCTGCATTACATCAGCTTGCAAATGCAGAGTTCCTTCTGTGCCCACTGCCGATCAGTTGCTCACCGGCCTGCACGCTGTACACGGCAGGCACACCCTGTCAACCCAGTGCTCTGTCACCTTGGTGCAACACAGTGTGACCAGAGCTGCTGGAGGCTGATGAGGATGGCTTAGTGGCACTTGTGTGGTACAGGTTTCACTGGCACATGCTCAGGACAGCACTGAATCACGTTACTGTAACTGTTGACAATACAAAGTCGATGCTTTACGGTAGAAAACAACAACAACAAAACTTACGGACAAAGATTCTTTTTTTTTCTTTCTAAAAAAACCTTTTCTATTGTGTTTCTTTTCAAGCCCCAAAGACGTGGAACAGACTCTCTGAAAACATCCATCACTCTGTTTCCCTCCCTCTTTGAAATCCTCAAAACAGATCTCGCTGAGGTATGTCAAAAAAAACTTTATATACTCCTGTGCACGTGGCATGCTTGGCATGCTTGATTATGTATGTATACATATGTATATATGCATGTATGCATCAATGTGTGTACGTGTGTGTGTGTGTGTGTGTGTGTGTGTGTGTGTGTGTGTGTGTGTTGTTTGCATGTGTTGTTGTTTTATTTTCTTCTTCTTGTTCTTGTCCTTCTGCTTCATTCTTGTTTGGTAATATTGATTCAGTCTTTTTAACAATCACTATTGGACTTTTTTGAGTACCTGGGTACACCTGCACGTAGAAACGTTAGACTGTTCGTTTTTGAGAAAGTTTGCATTGCTGCGGAAGAAAGCTTGTTTGCCGGCCTGATGGAACGAAGCATGAAAATTGTAGACAATTGTGCCATCACCCCACTGCCATGTGTTGATGTACCTGTAAAGAGCAAGAGAATGACATTGAGAACAAACGCAACAGTAGCTGTTACACACTTTTTTCCTCATACTTTTCCTTGCTCAAATCCTGCATACCATCATCAATATTGACCTTTCAGGACCTATTATGTACGTTTATTGTAGATTACCACATCTTGTCTTATTAAAAAAAAAAAAAAAAAAAAAAAAAAAAAAAAAGACCTCAATAGGCTGTATTGACAACATCCCCAAATACTTGTGAAAATCAAGATAATTCAAAGGACAAATATTGTTAACTCTAGAATGTATGTTGTCAAAAACTTAAAACTGCAAATACTCTGAAAGAAAAAAAATTAATGGTAATCATATGCGAAGAATCTAAGCAAAATTGCAGTGTAGATATCGATTTTGTCAGTTTTTTGTGTTTAGATATCTGCAATATGAGGATAATTAGAAAGACAGACGTAGATAATGATACATTCTTTGTGTTCAGATAATCAAAATTTTATCTTTAATATGAGGATAATGAGAAAGATAGACGTAGATGCATCAATTTACTTTAAAACTTAATGTTTTCAAATCAGAATTGTTTATAAGTGCATAGAGAAAAATGCAGTTTTGAAACAAACAGAATTATTAGACAGTGACAACTGTAATTTTCGTCAGACTGTCACAGAAAGAACAGTCACTCCGCAGACTCTCAGAGGATACGCACCGCGCGCAAGGCACGAGCTACCTCCACTCTCACTGCAGCATCACCTACACATGTGTCCCCACATGTGGGCGAGCTTTCCAGGCCCGGATTGGCCTCACCAGTCACCTCCGGACCCACAGTCACAGATCTTTTTCCACCTGAGACTGAATTCGTAGTCATCTTCAAATCTGAAGGATGACCATCATCACCTAATGAATGGTTTTCTTTTATTGCACAGTCCAACCATTGAGTCTGTCTGCTGAAAATGTTAAAATGAAATGCAATCACAGTACGATGCTATGTAGTATCTCTGAGGTCTGACTTACTGCAATTCCAATCTGGATCAGTCTGTCGTATCTACAGCCTTTAAGTCATCCCGTGAAAATGTAACGTAATCTCATTGTGCTCTGAATACTTTTTAGTCCCCTATATCAAAGTAACTTACGCCTGTATCATGTGTGCGTTTTCTCAGGGGAAAAGTCAGACAAATAATCAAACAAGAATGTGATTTTTTACCAAACAACTCCTTTGAATCAAATAAAACATGTTTAAAACCAGAAAGTATCAGTATATAATTATATCCATCATTATCGGTGTTGGCGGTCGTGTGCCATAAATCCCATGTGTCGATTCTGTTGGGAATATGATAGTCAGTCGTGTCCGACTATGACCATCAGAACAGCAGAGAAGGCAACTGCTGTTCCGACTATTTGGGATAGAATTTGATTATAGTGGAGAGTGTCTTGCCCAAGTCACATCCCCACTCTCTCGGCCAAGAGGGTTTTAGGACAGTCGGCGTTGGGATGGTTCTCAAAGGCCAACTAACCCTTAAGGCTGCAGTACTAAGAGCCAGTGCAATTTTGCCTCCTAGTTTGAGAATCATAGTCCTTCACAAAAGACTAAGACTGTAAATGGTTTCCCATTGACTGGAGAAACCACTGATAATACAGCTCTCACTTTGCTGTTGGCCCAAATGTAAACTTATGTCAATCTGTGATATAAGCCGAGTGTTCGTTCTCTCTCTCTCTCTCTCTCTCTCTCTCTCTCTCTCTCTCTGTGTCTCTCTCTCATTCACTGTGTGTGTGTGTGTGTGTGTGTGTGTGTGTGTTTATGTGCGTGTGTCTGTCTGTTTGTCTGTATGTCTGCCTGTGTCTGTGATTGTCTATGTCTCTGTGTGTGCGTGTCTGTGTCTGTTTATCTACATGCATGCCTGACTGTCTGTCCATTTGTCTGTCTGCACCTCTGGTTCTGTCTCTGTATATGTCTCTCTCTCATACAATTAATCATAGTCGGTCTCATGTTGTTGTTTTACCACTGTACTACAGCAGTGGATACGTGTACAATACAAAATACAATTTATCTTTGAAAAGAGAAAGAAACAAACCACTTACAAATTGTTTATGTAAATGTTTTCTGAGGTCTTCATAGTCTGCTGAACTGGATGCATATCGATCCATATATCAGCTTCCCTTTCACCCGTGTGTACAAGAGTTGCAATGATGTTGTTCCACTGTTGTGTAGAATCAAAACTGGCCAGAGAACCGCCTTGTCCTTCACATATCTCTTTTGCTTCACTCACAGTGGTTCCCACTCTTTTGAATGTGAAGCAACTCCCATCAAATGCAATCTGCAACAAGCAGAAGATAATGTGAAATGAATCTACAAATTGTAACAAGTTATGAATGATTGATGGAGTCTTCTGTCAGGACGACGGATGAGTAGGCAGGCAGGCTTATCTGTCGGTGCGTGTCCTCATATGAGAGAAGAGGCCGATTCTGGATGCACAGCACTTCCCACAGGTGTTGCAAGGGAAAACGTCTGTCATGCGAACAACGTGTCCTGTCCAGCGTAGCTGGCACTGGATCAGCAGGCTTTCGATGCTGGGCAGGCCGCTCCTTTCTAGGACCTGGATGTTGGAGACCCTGTCTTTCCACTTTGTGCCGAGAATCTTTCGTAGGCACCTCTGGTGAAACTGCTCAGGTTATACCGTGCATTTAACTCCAGGAATTTAGGTTGTTGAATGTGACGGCGTTACGTCGTCCATGTTTCACAGCAGTACAACAAGGTGGTCAGCACAACAGCTCTGCAGGTTTTGATTCTGGTGCTGAGCCTTTGTTGTTCCACAGCCTGTTGTTGAGTCTGCCAAAGGCGGAGCTGGCTTTGGCGATGCGAAGCGTCACTTCTACATCAAGGGCTCCGTTGCCGCATAGGGTGCTGCCCAGGTAGCAAAACCTCTCAACTGACTTGATCTCTATGTCACTGATCTTGATTGCAGGTGGGGTTGGGGGGGAAGGGGGGGGGGGCACTGGCGTTCTGTGAGCTAGCTAGTTGATACATGGACTAGGTTTTGCTGAGGCTGATGGGGAGCCCAAAGCGCCTGCAGGAGATTGAGAACCTGTCCATAATTAACTGCATGTTCTCACGGGTGTGTGTAGCAAGCGCGCAATCATCAGCAAAGAGGAACTCTCTCAACAGTGCCTCAAACACCCTGGACTTAGCGTGCAGTCGCCACAAGTTGAAAAGTTTGCCATCTGTGCGAAACTGAATGTAGATGCCCCAGTCACAGTCCTGGAAGGGATCAATCAGCATGGCAGAGAAGAGAATGGAGAACAGTGTGGGTGCCAGGATGCAGCCCTGCTTCACTCCATTTACTACAGGGAACGGATCCAACATGTCAATATTTTCCTGTAATCTTGCCTGCATGCCATTGTGGAATGACGCAATCAGCTGGATTAGACTCTCTGGGCTGCCGAACGTTAGGAGGATCTTCCACAGATAACGGCGGTTCACCGTGTCAAAGGCCTTAGTCAGGTCTACAAAGACCATGTGGAGCTCCTTGTTCTGCTCACGGCACTTGTCGTGCATCTGGCGTACGGCAAACACCATGTCACATGTTCCTCTGCCTGAGCGGAAGCCGCACTGTGCTTCAGGGATGACTGTGTTGGAGACATGGTCAACCAGTCTGTTCAGTATGATGTTGGCGAAGATCTTGCTGGTGATGCAGAGGAGAGAAATTCCACGGTGGTTATTTTGTCTCCCTTCCGTTTGTAAATGTGGACAATTGAAGCATCGTCGAAATCCTTGGGACCTCCCCTCTCTCCCAGCACCTTGCCTCCATACTTGTAGATGTCAGCCATCCACTCCTGGTGCTTTTCCTGACGTTGTCGGCTTCAGGGCCTTCTGGGTCTCGACCTTGGTGGGAGGGGCAGATAGCGAGTCATTGACTGGTAGCTGTGGAAGGGCTGCAATTTCCTCGTCAGATACGGACGAGTCCCTGTTGAGGAGGGTGTTGAAGTGCTCTGCTCAGTGGGCAAGGATGTCTTTCTTGTCTGTCAGGAGGGTGGTCTGGTCCAAGGCTCAGACAGGGGTTGATCCTGTGACTCTTGGCCCATACACAGCTCGGAGACCATCATGGAAGGTCTTCGTGTCGTGAGCATCAGCGGCGGACTGAAGCTCTTCGGACTTTCTCTCCCACAAGGTGTTCTTCATCTCACGCAGCATCTTTTACAGCCTCTTCTGTGCTTGGTTTGCAGGTACTGGTTCTTCCTCTGGCAGTCTTTATTGGAAATGTGATCCTGATGCCGTATATGCAGTGTGTTCAGGAGCTTGGAGATTCCAGAGTCATTCTCATCAAACCAGTCTTTGTGACTCTTGTACAAAGCCGAGGGTGTCAGCTGCTGCTGTGTACACATCATCTCTAAAGGTGCTCCATACCTCTTCTACATCAGTCGATGCAGGATTTCTTAGAGAGCTGCTTGGATTTGCTGCTGCAGCACATCCTTGGTGATAGGGAGGCGGTGGATCTTCAGCTTCGTAGGGGGTTTCTGCCTGGCTGGTTGGAGCTGGCGTGCAAGTCTGATGTTCATCTTGCTGCGTACCATGCGATGGTCCGACCAACAGACTGCTCCTCTCATGCATGGTGGTGGTGGTGGTGTGGTGTGGTGCATGTCCATCGAGATCGATGATGACCATCGTTGTCATCCAGCTGGGGGATAGGGGGAGGGAGGGGGGTATGCTCATGAGTCTATCTGTGAATGGGCAGATGGCTGAATAGTCCAGTCTGTGCACGAAATGTTCGCTGACAGTTGGGGCAGACAAAGACAGGCATATCTTTGTCAGGGAGCTTGTTTACCCGTGACTTTCTGGCCTGCTTCTTCTGAACAGCTGCAGCAGTCCTGTTGGCCTCGCTCAACTTGGCGTCTTTTTGCACAGCAGTGCGCTATTTGTCACGGTCCATTGCAGATTCCTCCCAGGAATCAAGGTTGATGTCAAACACTTTCAGAGAGACTTTCAGAGTATCTCTGAAGCGCTTCTTCTGACCTCCGTGTGATCTCTTCCCTTGTTGCTCTCATGCAGCGTGTAATGGAAACATCAACTCTGTCCCTCTGCCGGACAATCACATGGCCCAGCATGTGCTATTGCTTGGAGCGGGGGTGCATCCATGTGTTCTTGTACTTGTCCACTTGTAGGAAGAGGGTGTTGGTCCATGCTGCATGCAGAGTGAGAGCAAAAGCAGTCCGTTGGAGTTGCACAAGCTGTCGTGCAAGTTTGGTTTGTATGGCAAAGCCCACGCCTGAGGTTCTTGGGGTGCCATCTGGCTTCTGAGTGCAGTAGAAGGTGTATCCCCCTCAAAGTTTCTCCAGCTGGGTTTCACCGGCAAACTTGGTTTTGCTCAGGGCTGCTACGTCCACCTGGTAGCGATCAAACATTCTAGCGAGCTGTGCGCCTTTCTGGTCTGTCGTCTCTGTCCAAAAGGATGCGCCTGCATGCAGAGTTGTGACTAGGAACTGCCAGCAGCATCCTCTGCCTGTCCCCGTTACCACTTCTTCGTCGCCACAGGGTTTGGGAAAGCTGGGTCTTAACTCGTTGTTCCACCATTAGCCTGGTTGCCTGACCAGCACAGGTGACTTTTTTTTTAGTGAAGAGGAGCTGTGCAGTCTCTTCCCCACTCTCTTGCCTACCGACGCTCACAGTCCCACAGGTACACATACTGCCACGTGTAGAACGGCCTCGGCAGGTGCAGGTTTTTTTCTTTGGAGTTCCGTCTCCTATGAGGACTTCCAGCCAAGGATAAGAGCTCCCCCTGCCCTTTGGTCATCCTCTTCCACCTTCACAGCCATTGGGAAAGGTTTCCTCCTCTGCCTGGTCCGTCGTTAGGAGACTTCACATGCGGCAGGTAGTACTAGGTTACATGGTACCAGTAGCAAGGGCTATGCCCCTGACCTGATATGGTATGCATGGTATGAATGATTATGATAACAGTAAACAGATACTTGACGATCTGGCCTTTTTTTCCCACACCCAACAACAGATGCAGGAAAAAGACAAGCACTGTGTCGGAAACCTCTGCTTGCCTGGGTTTTAACATCCACAGAGGGAAGAGCAAGGTGAACATAGCAAACACAATACACATCGGACTGAAGGGCGAGGCAGTGAAAAAAGGTGGAGAGCTTCGCTGACAAACAGGGTGGAACAAATGCCGATAATTATGATACGGACACTTCTGTGATGACTATCTTCGGTCGGTGGCCAAGCTTTAAGCACTTTACAAACACGGAGTCATTTGCACAACAGGCTGGCTACCGGCAGACAGCTGTCACTGGACGCTCATTTGTCGTGTCCTGTGTCATTCGACCAGGATTCAGTCACACACACATTTTATCGACAATCAACCACTTGAGAAAATGTAGAAATTGACAGACCTTCACACTTACTTTGAACGTAAAACACAATCGCCTTTCTACGCCCTGAGTTGTATTTTAAAATGTAATGCTTTAAACGACCATAATGTCTATCTATCTATCTATCTATCTATCTATCTATCTATCTGTATCTCTTTACATCTCTGTCTGTCTGTCTGTCTGTCTCTGTCTCTCTCTCTCCTCTGTCTCTCCCTCTCTCTGTCTTTCACATAATGTGTCTATCTGCCCATATTCCTATTACCTGTCGCCTTATTTGCTGTCTTTTATGTCTCTTACATCTGTGTTAAAATTTTTTATCGTTACTTTTCTGTGTTAATTTCACTTGAATCATTCATGCGTAGCATTCATGCTAGGGTTGTGTTGTTGTTTTTCCCTTGGTGTGTGTGTGTGTGTGTGTGTGTGTGTGTGTGTGCGTGCGTGCGTGTGTGTGTGTGTGTGTGTGTGTGTGTGTGTGTGTGAGTGTGTGTGTGGGTGTGTGTGTGCGTGCGTGCGTGTGTGTGTTACTCACTTCCGTTCCGTACAGATGTGACCGATGTTGTGTGTCTCAGTTTGACTCTGTGTTATACTCGTACATTATACATGTATTAAGTACTCAATATAACTACATTTATATGCGTACATGTTTGTGTGTCTCTTAGAACAACGGCAGATGTGTAAGTCGGCCAAAGTGCTAATATCTTCACCGTTGGAAAATAAAGATTCATTCATTCATTCATTCATTCATTCATTCTGTCTATACAGCTATCTGTTTGTGTATGCACATAAGTTGTTTTTTTAAAATGTAATGCTTTAAACGACTGAGAACCAAATATACCTATCTATATGTCTATCTATCTGTACATCTATACATTTATCTATACATCTACCTATCTGTGTATGGAGAGAGAGAGAGAGAGAGAGAGAGAGAGAGAGAGAGAGAGAGAGAGAGAGAGAGAGAGAGAGAGAGAGAGGATTACTTTGTCAACTCCGCAGTCTTCCGAAAAGTAGGAACACTGAGTTTCATCCTCAGCTTCCTCACACTGGGGACGTCTGTCACAGGGGAAGTGTAGGTACAGGTCAGGCCATACTGCCCGGGAGCAATTCCACTTACCATGAATCCAACACCATTCAGTACCAACCTTTTGAGGTTTGATTCGCTGGAAAGAAAACACAAGGCTGAATGCACCAGGGTGTCCTTCAGATGCAGAATAGAATACTGACGTTGTTGTTTTATCCCAGCGTTTCCATGAATGCAATGAATCATATTTTGTGGTAGTTCTAAGCACGTCTGGCAAGATGGTGGGCAAACGGGGATTCTTATTGCCAAAGAACAAACTCTGTCCACAAGGACCTCGGAAAAGGAGAAGAGAACCAAACTCACTGGAACTTCTGTTGTGACTGATGAAGACTACCTTAGCAGCTGGGCGAGTGAATGTTACACAACCCTTAAAGTATTGATTGATGCTTCTTGGAGTTTGTATGTATCCTGGAAGAGAGAGAGAGAGAGAGAGAGAGAGAGATGAGAATGATATTGAAACATTGACATTGTAGCTGCAAATGTCAAGATCACAATAAACCTTTCTCAGCAAAAGCACATCAATCAAAACGCAGTTGAACAATTGATTTATGTCAGACTTTGGAATTTGTTTCTACCACAGAGATTGAGAACATCCATGTTAAAATTTGTGAATCTTGATCATAGACAACTGCAGCATTTAGAATTTCACAACTTTGTGGAGCTATTTCAGTCAGCCAACCGTAAGTGCCATAGCACTGAAAACGCCTTTAGGCACGTGATTAATGACCACCTTCAGGCCTCTGACAGTGGTCGTCTATCTGTTTTGCCTGTTTTATCAGCAGCGTTCGTCACCATAGACCATGGCACACACTGGCTCTCTGGAACGGTTGTGGAATTTTTCAGGTCATATTTAACCGGTTGTACACAGTGTGTCCTTGTTGATATTGAATCCAACCCGTTCATGTTTTAAAATAGGTACCTTTTATTTGATACGTACAATGATGGAGTCTCCCGACGGTCCGACGGATAAGTAGGCAGGCAGGCTTATCTGGCCATACAAAAGCATCTTCAGGATCCTGCTGTCTGTCATGCGGACAACGTGTCCTGTCCAGCGTAGCTGGCACTGGATCAGCAGGCTTTCGATGCTGGGCAGGCTGATCCTCTCTAGGACCTGGAGGTTGGAGACCCTGTCTTGCCACATTATGCCGAGGATCTTTCATAGGCATCTCTGGTGAAACTGCTCAAGTTGTTGAATGTGACGGCGATACGTCGTCCATGTTTCACAGCAGTACAACAAGGTGGTCAGCACAACAGCTCAGTAGGTTTTGATTTTGGTGCTGAGCCTGATGCCTTTGCTGTTCCACAGCCTGTTGTTGTGTCTGCCAAAGGCGGAGCTGGCCTTGGCGATGCACAGCGTCACTTCTGCATAAGGGCTCCGTTGCTGCATAGGGTGCTGCCCAGGTAGCAAAACCTGGCGACTGACTTGATCTCTGTGTCATTGATCTTGATTGCAGGTGGGGGAGAGGCACTAGCGTTCTGTGAGCTAGCCAGTTGGTACATGGACTCGGTCTTGCTGAGGCTGATTGTGAGTCCAAAGCACCTGCAGGAGGTCCATAATGAACTGCATGTCCTCATGGGTGTGTGCAGCAAGCGCGCAGTCATCAGCGATGAGGAACTCTCTCATCAATGCTTCAAACACCCTGGACCTGGCATGGAGTCGCCGCAAGTTGAAAAGTTTGCCATCTGTGCGAAACTGAATGTAGATGCCCCGGTCACAGTCTTGGAAGGCGTCAATCAGCATGGCAGAGAAGAGAATGGAGAACAGTGTGTGTGCCAAGGCGCAGCCCTGCTTCACTCCATTTACCACAGGGAACGGATCCGACATGTCAGTATTTTCCTGAACTCTCCCTTGCATGCCATCGTGGAAAGACGCAATCAGCTGGATTAGGCTTTGTGGGCAGCCGAACTTTAAGATGATCTTCCACTGACCATGGTGGTTCACCGTGTCAAAGGCCTTTGTCAGGTCTACAAAGAGCTCCTTGTTCTGCTCACGGCACTTCTCTTGCATCTGGTGTACAGCAAACACCATGTCACATGTTCCCCTGCCTGAGCAAGAGGCAAGAGATGGAAAGTCTGAGGGAACAGCAGAGTTGTGGAGATAGGAATCGTATGCATATCAGTTAACTGACTGGTGAATAGCAGTAATTTGATACGTACACAAAGCCCCTAATTACTGCTATTCATCAGTCAGTTAACTGATATGCATACAATTCCTATCTCCACAACTCTGCTGTTCCCTCATACTTCCCATCTCTTGCCTGTAGTTTGAAACAAATGTATCGACGATGTCACTTGGTGGAAGAGTGGGAACAGGTTAAAGACAAATTCTGACAAAAATGAACATATTGCTATTGGAAACAAGTCAAAGTTCAACCAGGTCATCTCCACCCCTGTGACTGTCTCTGGCTGTGACATACCATTCCACAGGCTGTGAGAAACCTTGGCTTCTGGTTAGATGAAATATTCTCCATGGATGCACGCAGCAAACACTTCTGTTACACACTGTTCTGTCAGTTACATAAAGTTGGTCAAATTCGTTCCTTCCTTTCCAGTGCTGTGCCAACAAAATCGCTGTTTCTTAGACACTATCTACATTAGATTACTGAAACTCTCTCCTACCTGGTCTCCCTAAAATAAACTAATTAAACCACAACGCATTCAGAATCATGCAGCCCGACTCATCCTCCCTAGGCCTAAGGACGAGAGTGCAGCATCACTGATCAGAACACTTCACTGGCTTCCTGTGAAGGTAAGAAGCTGAGGAAAAATTGCTTGTCTTTGCTTTCAGCGTCTCTATGACAACGGAATTCCACCATATCTTTGAGACCGTCTCCATCAAAACAATCCTTCCAGGACGCTACACTCGCTCGACATCACTGTGCTGACAATCCATCGGTGTCCCCTTGAGATCTTTAGAAAAAAGAAAAAAAAGTCTTTGGCCCCACAATCTGGAATTCTCTATCTCAGTCCATCAGAAGAAAGCCAGTGTTTCTCAAATTTCAAAAATACTAAAAGACTTACCTCTTTGAATGTTATATCTCCTGAAGCGTGCGAGAACATTCTGTTTTCTGTGTATGTTGCTGAGGTATTGTGTGTGTGTGTGTGTGTGTGTGTGTGTGTGTGTGTGTGTGTGAGAGAGAGAGAGAGTGAGGGGGGGTGGTTGGGTGGGTAGCTTTTTAATTGTGATTTTATATTTGGGCATTTAGACACATGATTTACACTGTGGCTTTTTGCATTATGCAGCGCAGCTGAGCATGTTTTACATTGACAGGCACTTTGCATATTTTCTTTTTTCCTCTTGGTATTATCATTATTGTTTAATTCTTATTCTTCCAATTATCAGCATCATCATCATCATCATCATCATCATTATTATTACTATTATTATTATTGTTATTATTATTATTATTATATTATTATTATTATTATTATTATTATTATTATTATAGCCGAGTGGTTAAAGCGTTGGACTTTCAATCTGGTGGGTAAAGGGTTGAGATTTTTCCGATCTTCCAGGTCAACATATGTGCAGACCTGCTAGTGCCTGAAAGCCCTTCGTGTGTATACACACGCAGAAGATCAAATACGCACGTCAAAGATCTTGTGATCTATGTCAGCGTTCAGTGGGTTATGGAAACAAGAACATACCCAGCATGCACACTCCAAAAAACGGAGTATGGCTGCCTACATGGCGGGGTAGATAAACAAAAACGGTTATACACATAAAATGTTACATGTCTGTCTGCGTGTGTGTGTGTGCGTGCCTGAAATCTGATTGAATGACACAGGAAACGAATGATGAGCGCCCAGTGGCAGCCGTCAGTCGGGCCTACCCAGGTAGGCAGCCTGTTGTGCAAATGACCCCGTGTTTGTAAAACGCTTAGAGCTTGGTCTCCGACCGAGGATAGGCGCTGTATAGTATCCGTATCAATCTATTCTTCTTCTTCTTCCTCTTATTATTATTATTATTATTAGGTAGATGTAGTGCAGCTAAATGCATTTAGATGACTTGAATAACTATATTTCATCACAATGCTAATAGTGTTTATTATAAACAGTTCAGAACTGATAGCTTAACACATACAATTTCTAAATCAGCTCTGTCTTATATTCCAGGTTATCGTGGCTGTGTGGTAAATGATGCTTGTGTAACAAGCAAATTAACTTTCTGGGTTGTTTTGTTTTGTGATTTGAACTGCTCCATTAGCTTTAATATTTGTTACCACTGTACGAACGTGATCATAAAATATATTGATTATATGTTTGTCATATCAAAAACACGCCATTTTAGTTAGGCATTTGTACCCTAAGACATGTTCTCAGAGGAAAGAAGTGGACTTTAGCACAGTAGACAGCAGCTTTATCGAGCTTTCAGCATCATGTTATGGAGTAAGTTGACTTTGAGCATCAATTTCATAACCACATAACTGAGACTGATTTTCAAATTTTCACACTTTGTGAAAACACAGCTTTGCTTGACAAAACACAAAATTGAAATGAAATTTTGTTGACAAACACATTCCTAATTGTTTGTACAACGTTACAACGGGGAAACAACAGAATGATAAAACCATCAATCCCCAGCACTTAAAGACTTCCCATCTGACTGACACGGACACACTCACCATGCTGGTAAACATGATGATTTACTTCTGAAGAATCAGAAAGTGACATACACAAAAGGTCTGTACATATTGTTGTAATGCTGTTTGTATTTCTGGTAAGGAATTCA
>NC_134910.1:22621053-22686053 GCF_041734735.1 Babylonia areolata | reverse complement strand
CTTAATTGTTTGATTGTCTGTGTTTGTGCAAGTAATAGGTCCGTAATTTGTGAAGTTATCTTTGTACAGGTCTTTGCCTCTCTGAATTAAATTTTTAGTTCATTTTTTCAGTTAAAAAATGCGATTCACCGTTATCAATTTATGGTCTTCAGTGATACAGTGCAGGAAGGCCATTTCATTTCACCCCATAATGTTTTGTAAAATACTGGTGTGAAAGCAAATCCCGAAATGGAAGTGTTTGTATGTATCTATTTCATGTTGTTCTTTTTTTTCCGAATGATGAAGAGGCAGACATGGTCCGCATCCAGTGCTACTTATGTCAGGAAGTAATGTAGAAATACTCAGACCGCAGCTCACGAGAAAAGCGGACGTGTTTCTTCCTTCTGGGATTCTAAGTGTGCTTTTTTTGTGACAACAAATTTACCAGTAATAACAACGGCAATAGGAACAACAACAACAACAACAACAGAAACTATAACAGCTACAGGATCGTCATCATCATCAACACGACCACCACCACCACCACCACCACCAACAACAACAACAGCAACTATAACACAACAGCAGCAAGATTTTGTATGAAAACCCTTCAGGCTTTTATTATTATTATTATTATTATTATTATTATTATTATTATTATTATTTTAACTCTTTCCATACGAACGGCGAAAGAGACGACGTTAACAGCGTTTCACCCCAGTTACCATCATCAAAATATTGCAAGCGGAAGGCTCTTATACTGAAGACGTGAATGTTGACAAAGATACCACAATTCTGACGACGGAAGCTAAAGGTTGGGTCATTCAGACACCCACTGGACATCCGAGGGGTCTGTGTAGAGGAGAAGAGAGGAATGGCCGTACTGAGTGAGTTAATGCCACAAGTGTTTGATGTGACTCCACTGATTCCACTGTAAGTAAAACTCTCCGTTCTTGAAAAAAAAAAAAAAAAAAAAAAAAAAAAAAAAAAAAAAGAAAAAAAAAGGGGTGTAAACCAGTCTCTTGTCCTTTGTCCTCATTTAGATATCAACCTTCCATTTGTTATTGTAA
Source organism: Babylonia areolata (assembly GCF_041734735.1). Classification (NCBI taxonomy): domain Eukaryota; kingdom Metazoa; phylum Mollusca; class Gastropoda; order Neogastropoda; family Buccinidae; genus Babylonia; species Babylonia areolata. The sequence goes on along the minus strand of NC_134910.1, from coordinate 22,685,004 downwards.
GTTGATAGTTTTCCTTCTGTTTATTATTTGTTTGGTGTTTGTTTTGTTTTGTTTTTGTTTTTGTTTTTTTGCTGTTGTTTTTTTTTTTTTTTCTCTCTTCTCTTCCCCTCAGTCTTCTTACCTGATCAGTTCTTTGAATGATTGTTTCGGCAAGACCACTGGGAATATTCTGCTGTCTCTGTCTCCTTAACTGATCATTGAAAACATAATTAAATATAAACATATGACAATAGCACTGGAACTGATAGTGAATAGAAATATGCAGTTCCCTGAAAGAAGCATAACACAAACATAGTGTCTATGTATGCGTGGAATGTTAGGGTTTTCTTTGGTTTGAGTACAAAACGTGCTGCGGAGTTGTGCACTCTCTCCAGTAGGCCATCACAATAATATAAACTGGACAACACAAATGCACAGGCTGCCAGACATCCTGGTGACATGGCAAGCCCATCCAGCTTGGGCTTTCTGTAGGAGGGTGTAGCCATTGTGGGGGGGTAACCCGTTCCAGGACCTGTTACCGGGACTTTGTCCTGCCATCGTATGTATGCTTTTAGTGTCTTTTAATATTTGGGAGTTTGATCTGGTGCAAAGTGGGGTCATTTTTGTGGGTCTGGGAGTCAGTTCCATATAACCACACACTGGACTCTGTCAGAAAAAAAGAGCAAATACACCATACCATGACACCAGCGTGTTTCGTTTAAAGTCTCAATGTTGGTGTTATAATATCCTGAGCTCGTTGATACATGAAACAGTTGGAGATCCTCAAAACCAGCAAAGATTATTAATATTTTCTGACGCAAAGCTCTTCGAACAACATAGTCTCCAGAACCGTTCCAACTGACACCTATGTATGAATGATACGCCAAGACGCTGACGCTTTGCCAGATTTATCAGAACACTGAACACATACTGATGCTAGCAATGTATTTTTTTCCATTAACAAAAACAAACCTAAACAAACAAATGAACATACAAACAATAACCATGGTGAATGGAAATATATGAAATGAAACAAACTAAAAGTGAGCTAATTATGTCAAACGCATGGAAGTCAAACATAGTGGTTCAGTTGTTTTGAACATTTCTAACCACTTGTGTCATACAGACCCTGACATTGTTTTACTGGGTGCATGCATTCGATATTGCAGTTACACGTCGCTCGTTGATGGTGGGAATACGATTGAGCTTTATGTCTTTGGCATTATGGAGCAAATGTTCTCTTTATTTTGTTTGTTCAACTCTAGTACATGGGCTGAACATCCTCACAGTGATGTTATCCCTGATGACCTCGTTGACGATCCTCGTGCAAAAGGTGTTGGCTGCAACAGTGCCGTTGGTCGTCAGTCGATGAATCGGGCAATGGGTGATTTTGTCAGAAATCGTGTGTATGTTTATGAGCAGTTTACCTTACTTGTCCCTTACATGACTATTCTCACGATCTTTAGGGATTATTTTACGTATATATCTACTGCTTGCTGCAGTGCATTTAATTCTTGCTATTTTTTGTTGCATCAAATAGTCCAGTGTCTGTTTTCAATTCACTGAATGTTAAGAAGTGGAACTGCCTGAAACATCCAGTTGTCTAAATCACATATATATGTGCAGTTAAGAATATGCACACACACACACACACACACACACACACACACACACACACACACACACACACACACATATATATATATATATATATATATATATATATATATATATATATATATATATATATATGACCAAGACTTTCAAAACATAATTGAAGTATATTCCCAATATATGTGGAGTGGTGGCCTAGAGGTAATGCGTCCGCCTTGGAAGCGAGAGAATATGAGCGCGCTGGTTCGAATCACGGCTACGTCGCCGATATTTTCTACCCCTCCACTAAATCTTGACTGGTGGTCTGGACGCTAGTCATTCGGATGAGACGATAAACCGAGGTCCCGTGTGCAGCTCTATAAACAGGCGTGCAGCTTTTTTGCGATGCGGACTGTCAGATCTCATGGACCTTCCACCCCCCTGTTCAAAAGAGCTCGTTCAACCTCTTGAACACCACCATTGAATCAGCAGCATGCAGTGTGCATCAATAGTCTATGTCTGTGGCTGCAGAGGTGGAGTGCTCCTCAGCGGTCGAGGACACTGATTGTCGGAACATTGACGTGTCACCGGATTTGAAACCTGAATGAATGATAAAGGAAACGAATGATGGGCTACCAATAACAGCAATCAGTCAGGTCTACCCAGGTAGGCAGCCTGTTGTGTAAATGACTCTGTAAAGTGCTTTAAAGTGCTTAGACCTTGTTTTCTCACGGAGGATAGGCGCTATAGAAGTATCCATATCATCATCATCAGCCTCTCTGCTTTGTTGGTGCATGGAAGGTAGATATCATTCACTGGAGAGGCTGGCAAAATCTTGAGGACTATTAAAGGTATCAACATTTTGCATAGCAAGCTGGAAGGTCAGATTCCAGGTCTGTCAAAACTGACGAGTGCTAGTGGGTTTGTCACATTAAAGAATTACATGCTGGATTTCCTGTATTCAGAATGACAGCTTATTTCGTCACGTCGAGTCTCACAGTTGATTAGATGATCACACACTGGAATGAGACTGATGCACTGAATCAGAAACTGGATAACCAAAACAAAATGATAGCAATTATAAAAGCACCATTTCAGTTTAGTAAAAGAAACAAGAAAAGTTTAAGCTTTCACCTAGATCACTTCCTGTCTTGAACATGATTCTCTGTCTGTACCTATGTTTACCTGTCTTTATATCTGTCTGTCTGTCAGTCTATCTCTGTATGTCTGTCTGTCTCCCTCTCATGTGGGAATCAAGGAGAGAGAGAGAGAGAGAGAGAGAGAGAGAGAGAGAGAGAGAGAGAGAGAGAGAGAGAGAGAGGCAGTGAGACAGGTCAGACAGACATCCAGATAAGCAGGCATATAAACAGACAGATTGAAACAGATGGAAAGAAAAGAGACAGACAGAGAAAGAAGGAATGTTAGAACTGTGGATGTGCTGTTTTGCAGTTCTCTTAAAAAATATAGAAATAAGAAAACAAACAAAAAAAAACAAGACGAAAGAAAGAGGAGGATAACCCATATTTTCCCCTTTTCTTTTCTCTCCCCTGTCTTCCACACACACACACACACACACACACAAACAAACAAACACTCACTCACCAACTCATTCATGCAAATGCATATATGCACATCTTGAAGAGCTAATACACAATAAACGTGAGGAAAGGTGTGAGACACAGAGACACAGACATACATACAGACAAAACCTGTCCCTGATTCATCACTCTTATCACCACAGTCCTGACGCCAGTCACACACCACACTGTAAGGCACGTAGTCACCAGTCTCCTCACATCTCAAGTATGGAGTGACTCGTGTTGCAGGAGCTTTTGCACATCACAGTTTGTGAACTGTCTTTACTCTTCAGTTTCTCCATGCACTGACTACCAGGGCCACAGGCCAGTGTCACGTGTGTCACGTGCATCAAGGGACAGGTCACGAGCGGCACAATTGACGTTGTGATGTCAAGCATGTGGCAAATCGGATTTTGTTGGTGGGGCTTTTTGTGTGACAGTGTGGGTACTTTGCAGAGAGTGGCTGCTGACAACAGTGCATGTTGCTGCAATAACAATACTTTGAATACATTTTCAGCTGACATCTTTATATCTCTCTATCTGTCTCTCTCTGTGTCTGTCTGTCTGTCTGTCTGTCTCTCTCTCTCTCACACACACACACTTTGCTCCCTCATAGGTAAGGGCAGAATATATATATATATATATATATATATATATATATATGTGTGTGTGTGTGTGTGTGTGTGTGTGTGTGTGTGTGTGTGTCCTTCTCTCCCACATTTTTTTAGCCTCACAAAACAAAATGTATATACAGCTGTTCCCGCTCAAGTCAATCTCGCTTAATTAAGACTCATCAGATAAGTTGAAACCTTTGGCCATGGCCAGCCGCTATTTTTATCTCTGTGAAATATCCTCACATAGCTCGACCTCGTGTCAATTCATCGCATACGTCGACCAAATGTTTGTGCCCACGCCGAGTTTTCACATGGAGAAGTCGACAATTACGTCACGTTCCGGGCTGAAACCGTGAATGTTCCATAATATCGCCACGTCAAAGCTGGTGAATGACGCCAAAAACAACAACATTTCCACAGTCACTTTTAAAGCCTGAACCGGACTATAAATGGCGGGCGATTTGAATCAAGCCAGTTTCTCACCAGAGTCTGACACTGCGACGTCGGTGAAGGTTTATTCAAAATAAAAGCCTAATAAAGCTACGGTTTGGCTTCATTTATGGCAGAGAGCGAGATTTGCCTAGCAGCTTCCAATCTAGACCTGAATTGACTTTGGAAAGTACAAAATGTGTCAGCTACACGTAATACAAAATTTGAATGCAGAGAAAAGGGGCGGAGCTAGAACCGAAACCTTGCTCTCGGGAGTTAAGACTTTAACTGGAACACATGAACCTCCTACAAATTTTGCTGTTCCAAACACCAGTTCACACCCACCCACCCAGCTGGGTACACACACACACCCATGCACGGACGCACGGACGCATGCACACACATGTATGTGTATGTGTGGGGGGTGAGGGGGCGGGGGTAGGGGGCGGGTATGTACGTTTGAACGTATGGTTGCATGTATGTATATATTGTGTTTACATGTGTGTATACTTTGCTAGTATATTTTGGTGTGTATATGCAACTTTGAGGTAATGTATTATGTATAATAACATGTGTTTTGGAAAGCACCTGGAGCAGTTTTCTTAACAAAACGTTATATGAGCATCTTTTTTTTTTTTTTTTTTTTTTTTTTTTTTTGGTTGTTGTTGTTGTTGTTGTTATTCTTCAGCAAATGAAAATGTAACCCTATATATTCATTGAAAAGAAAGAAAACATATATATATATACCCAAAATCTAAATCATAATCATCTTTGCCTGCAGGCAACTGAGGTCTATAAACTAAATGAATCAATACATGTTAACCAGTTGATCAATCTAAAACCTAAATGTGTAACAAAAATGTGGTAATGCAGCACAGGCACAGGGACAGTGAAATTTATCACATCCTTTTACTTAATATCTAATCTGCATCATGTTTAAAAAGGTTGACTTTGCACACAACAGATATATCGAATTTCTGCTAGACAATTTCGATGTATCCGAGATGTGGATAAGTCGACCTCTTCAAAAGTCCACTATAATCTGACCGCCTCCTCTCTCTCTCTCTATTTCATTAACTCACTCAGTACGGCCAGTCCTCTCTTCTTCTCTACACAGACCCCTCGGATGTCCAGTGGGTGTCTGAATGACCCAACCTTTAGCTTCCGTCGTCAGAATTGTGGTATTCTTTGTCAACATTCACGTCTTCAGTATAAGAGCCTTCCGCTTGCAATATTTTGATGATGGTAATTGGGGTGAAACGCTGTTAACGTCGTCTCTTTCGCCGTTCGTATGGAGAGAGTTAATTCGTTCATTTATTCATTTTTGTCTGTCTATGTCTCTCTCTTTCGTACACGCATACAATTAAGTATGGTCACTCTTTGCTTTTGTCCACTGCAATAGAGCAGCAGATACATGTGCAAGAACAGAATGCAGTTTAGAAGAAAACAGTTACAGATTACTGATACATACATTTTGCCCCAAACTCCTGAACTTTGGCCAGGTCTGTTGATCAGCAAGCATTGATACGCAGGCGGCCTTTGGACTTGGAATGATGCATTCTGTACGGGATTAGTCGTATCTTGGAGCGGACGAGTATGTGGTCAGTGCCACAATCAGCGCCATGGAAGCTTCATGTGTTGAGCACATCACTGAGATCTTGCTTCCTGGACAAGATTAGATCCAGCTGGTGCCTTGCCTTGTTTTTGAAGAAGGTGTTTGTCACTGCCAACTTGTGAAAGGAACACAGGTCTAAAAGTCTCTGACCATTCTCATTCATTTTGCCAACTCCAAGATGTCCGATTATAGAAAGCCAGGCTTCGAAGTTAGCACCCACCCTTGCATTGAGATCTCTCAAGATGTAAAGACCGTCTTTGTTAGCCACACTTCTGACTATTGAATCGAGAGCATCATAGAACTGGTCCTTCTCGTCTGTGGTAGAGTTTAGGGCTAGAGTGTAAGCACAAAGTTGGCTGTGCCCGTTCTTGTTGTCATCTTCATGGTCAGGAGCCTCTCAGAACCTCCAGTCGGCAGTTCGATGACTGACAAGAAAGAGTTCCTCACGGCAAAACCCACGCCTTGTATGCATGCCTCCTCTCAGCTCTTCCCCTGCCAGAAGAACGTGTAGTTCTTTTCACGCTGAGATCCATCCTCTGGCAGCCTTGTCTCCTGCAGAGCAACAACATTGACGTTAAGACAGCTTAGTTCTCTGCTTATTACGGCAGTCTTTCGTGGGTCGTCCACTGACTGTGGGTCATTGTTCCTACGCTAAAGAGCTCCATCTACCTGGGCTCGGGATTTTGAGGTGACCCATTTCCGCCCAGATGTTTCCGTCGTAGGACATGTTGGGAATTTTATAGAGGAGACAGTGCTACCTGAAGCCTCACCCCATCCTGGTAGACAACGCTGCCAGTTTGTCCAGGACCCCTTACTTACCAGCAAGCCAGCATATTCGGGGCTAACTACCATATCTGGAGGCTGTCCGCTATCCACAACCTGCGACCCGCTGGGTTGGGGATGGTCACCCCTGAATCCCAGCCAGAACACTTACAGTGATACTAACTACACCATCGACGTGCTTACTGCATATAAATATTCTAAAGTGGACACTGGAATGAACATAAAAGAAAAACTGACTCAATCGTTTCTTTCAACCTGTTGTAGACTGGTTTATGCAGATCTAGAGATCTACCATGTGTTGCAATTGCTTGAAGCGATGGCAACGTCTCCTTTGCCACCAAAATTTAGTCATTTCATGTCAGATGTGCAGCAGTCTTGGGGATTTGACTGCTTGCATCGGAACTGAGTAGGCATGGTTCGATCCTGCTCGCATGAGGTAGGGTTTGTCTACCTGGGCATGTGAAGACTGCATTGACAAGACTATGTGGAGGAGACTACCACCTGGTGGTCCAACGTTCAGAAAGGCGGACTCAGCAAAGTGCTGTGGAGTGCAGTCAGGGAACAGTGAGACACACAGTGCACTGCTGGCCATCCACTGCACACCATCTTATCTCCAGCCCTCTCGCCTCTTTCTTTCCACAGGACACAGATAGGCCGGGATGAGACAGTGGGGCTGACGATTTAAGCAACTCTCCCTCACTTTCATCAGTGTCTATTTCAAGTCATGACTTCAAACCCGTGTAGATGTAGATAGCAAACAACCAGACACACCCCATTATAGCCACACCAGTATTCAACAGTAGTGGATGGCCTTCATGGATACCGTTTACCGCTCTCAAACACCTTGGGCCAGCAAGCCTGGTTCAATGAGAACGACGAGGAGTTACAGGCACTGCTGTCAGAGAAACACCTGATGTTCAGAGTGCCCAGAACGATCCCACATCACAAGTATTCTAAAGTGGACACTGGAATGAACATAAAAGAAAAACTGAATCAATCGTTTCTTTCAGCCTGTTGTAGACTGGTTTGTGCAGATCTAGGGATCTACCATATCTTGCAACTGCTTGAAGCGATGGCAACGTCTCCTTTGCAGCCAAAATTTAGTCATTTAATAATGTCAGATGTGCACCAGCATTGAACAGTTGTGGATGGCCTTTAGAGATACCATTTACCACTCTCAACACTGTAGTTGATGCAGTCTCGTTCTTGTATAGAGTGGTGATGTTGGCGTCACGCATCTCATTATTATTATTATTATTATTATTATTATCATCAGTCATCATCATCATCATCATCATCATTTTCTTTCAGAAGTCTTGTAGTTCAAGTTTTTGGCCACGTATTTTCCAGAGTTAAAAATATTTCTCCTTGTTTGAATTATTTTGATTTTCACAAGTATCTGGGGATATTGTTAACAAAACAATTTGAGGTGCAATATTTTACGACCAGATGTCTTCATCTACAATAAACTTATAGAATAGGTCCTGAAAGGTCATAATTGATAATGATACACTGGATTTGAACAAGGAAAAGGAGGATGTAGAAAAGAAGTGTGTTGCAGCTGCTGTTGCTTTTGTTCTCAATGTCATAATTAATATCATGTCATTGTCTTGCTCGTTACAGGTACATCAACACATGGCAATGAGGTGATGGCACGGTAGTCTACAATTGTCATGCTTCATTCCATCAAACCGGCAAACAAGCTTTCTTCCGCAGCAATACAAACCTTCTAAAAACAAAGCAAAATAAAACAAAGCAAAATAAATAAAAACGAACGGTCTAACATTTCTACGTCTAGGTTTACCCAGGTAATCAATATGATCGTTAAAGTGATAAGATTAGATTAATCATACTAAACAAGAAAGAAGAAAAAGAACAAGAACAAAAGAACAAGAACAAGAAGAACACACACCCAAACACACACATACACACACACACACACACACACACACACACACACACACACACACACACATGCATATATATCTACATATACATATGTATGCATATGTAGTCGGTAATGTCACATGCACAGGAGTATTATTGTTTGGATGGGCATGCCTCAACTAAACTTATTTATGGGATAAGAGGTCAGCTTTGAGGGTTTTTTTGTTGTTGTTGTTGTTGTTTACGAGTAAAACATAAACTGTGCATTATTAACAGTCTCAGTGACGTGATGTTTTGCTGTCGTGAACATTTGCCAGTGAAACCAGTGGCACGCCTGTGCCTCTTAACCCTCCTCATCTCCTGCTTGGCCTCCAATAGATCTGGTCGCACTGTGTTGTACCAAGGTGACAGAACATGATTGGAGATCAGACACTGAGTGGACAGGGTGTGCAGGACAGAGAGTAACTGATTGGCAGTGGACACAGAAGGATCTCTGAGAGAGAGAGAGAGAGAGAGAGAGAGAGAGAGAGAGATGTCAGCTGGACATTTATCCAAAGTATTGTTATTGCAGCAGCATGCACTGTCAACAGCAGCCACTCTCTGCAAAGTGCCCACACTGTCACACAATAAGCCCACCAACAAAATCAGAATTGACACCAAGCTTGACATTACAACGTCACTTGTGCCACTCGTGACCTGTCCCTCGAGGCGCGTGACACACGTGGTGCTGGCCTGTCACACTGATAGTCAGTGCATGGAGAAACTGAAGAGTAAAGACACTTCACAAACTGTGATGTGCAAAGCTGCTGCAACACGAGTCACTCCATACTTCAGATGTGAGGAGACTGGTGACTACGTGCTTTACAGTGTGGTGTGTGATTGGCGTCAGGACTGTGGTGATAACAGTGATGAATCGTTCTGTCAGTTCCCACCTTGTGCAAACAACACCTTTAACTGTGGCCAGGGACAGGTCTGTCTCTCTGTCTGCTCAGTATATATGTCTCTGTCTGTCTCTGTCTCTCTGTCTTTCTCTCATTCTCATGTGTGTGTGTGTGTGTGTGTGTGTGTGTGTGTGTGTGTGCATCTATTTGTCTGTGTGTCTGTGTGCACACTTGTGTGTATGTTGGGATGGTATCTGAGGGAGGAGGAATGGGAGTGAGGTAACATGCTGAACATTTGTAGCAATCAGTTTTCAAGGCAGTCATTCATGTGTGATACCAAACGGGATAGAATTGTATTCATGAGAAAAATTACGAGAAAGACATCAACGTTGTGCAGACAGGAACTGGTGTTGGTGAGAGATAGAGTGCGGATGAGGCTATTTTAACCCATGGTTTCTATTTATTTAAATTAATTGTTTTTAATTTAACTGAACTGACCTTGATTCTTTCTTTCTTCATCTTCTTCTTCTTTGCTTCTACTGTTTTTTTATTTTTTTAATTTTTATTTATTTATTTTTTTCAAATATCCAATTTCTGAATACTGATTCAGTGCATTAGTCTCATACAAGTGTGTGATCATCTCATTAACTGTAAGACTTGACGTGACGAGAAGGCAGGGTTAGTGGACTGACTTTGGATTTGATCATGAATCAGACTGTGCTGATTTATCTTGGTGCTGGAACATGAGGATGGAGAAATCTGAATGACATGCACTTAACTAATCTTCATGTATTAGATATTAGTGATAACTCAATATACTATATCAATCTTAATCACTTTTCGCAACTGCACAATATCAAAGATCTGGATCTTTTAGGTAACCCACTTTCCTCTGGCATTTCAAGTAACAACAGCCATCACAAATTAAAATCCCTGCTATTTCTGAATCTCTCTTAAGTTTTATATATTTTTTCTCAATTACATGCTTTCTCTAATGTCATACCAACCATTGAGTTCATGGACTTTTCCAACAGCAGACTGAGCTCTCTCCAAGGAAGACATGTTTTCAAACCTTAAGGTTTAAATTTGTGAGGTTGCCAGGTTGTTCACTTTAACCCTGATTTTTTTTTTTTTAATTTTTTTTTTTAAAGGAAATGGATAATCTACAACAACTGTTTCCTGATAACTACAGACTTTACTGTCCTGCTGTGTTACCTGACAGTTTTGTGGGAAAATGCATGGTACCAGAGGATGAACTCTCCTCTTGTGATAATTTGCTGAAATCTGGGTCTTACCGAGTTGCTATTTTTATCATTTTCATTACTGCGATGCTGGGGGACTTTTACAGTATGGAGTACAGTATCTCTCTGTATCTGGCTTTTGCGTGGGAATTTATTTGCTGGTAACTGGACTAGCCGATGGTGTCTACGCTGGTTCCTCCTTGTGGAATGAATCCTACTGGAAACGAAGCATACCATGCAAAATGTCTGGATTTATTTCTCTTTAGTCTTCCGAGGTATCATCCCATCTTATAGGCCTGATCACCTTGAATCAGTTTCTGGTTAACCATTTTCCTTTCAGTCATCTCCATTTTGGAACCACGTCAGTTCACGTGGCCTGCATTGTCATCTGGAGTCTAGGGTTGATCCTGGCCTCTATCCCTTTGATCCCTGTGACGTCACACTGGGAATCCTACAATCAGACAGGACTATGAATTCCATTACATGTCACTAGAATTGACTTTCCAGGTCGAAATTATTCTTTTAGCATCATGATTGTATTTAACATGGTCATATTCATATGCATTGTTGCAGGCATCTTATATATTGGTCAGTCAAACCAACAGTATGTCAAACTATGGCACAAAGAACAAGGAAAACACTGTTGTGAAAGACTAATCCAGATCTAAAAAGGCTACGGTCGCTCGTCGTCTTTTGGTAAAGCTGGGTGTTCCTGTTCCAGGAGAGATCAACACGGCAATGGCTGTCTTTGCTGCCATTCAACTCGGCTCTAAATCCATTTTTCATACATACACGATTGTGCAGGAAAAACGCCGGAAAAAAGACTCAAACTCAAACTACAAAAAACGTATTGCTGCACAGGTCAAAAGACACATGCCCGCCTTGAATAAATGAATTGTTTATATATATATATATATATATATATATATATATATATATATATATATATATATATATATATATATAACGTACAGATTGCAGCTTGTGTCAGGTATACACAGGCAACATCCGCCCAGTAATGGAATACGGATCATCAGCCTGGGCCACTGCTGCACAAACCAACACAACCAGGCTGGCCAAAGTGCAAAACACAAGCATGCGGATCATCACTGGGGGACTGAAAACCACTCCCATCATCGCCCTTGAAGCAACCACAGGACTCGCTCCCCTGGACACCAGATGAGAAGAGAAAGTTCTCATACAGCATGAAAAACTCCAAAGACTTCCCTCACACCCAGCCCACCAACAGCTGCAAGAACAAACCAAAAATAGATTGAAGAGAAGCAGCTTCAACCACCTGGCAAAAGAACTGCTGAGAACCCACAGCGACATCCTCCCCAGCACCCCTGAAGAACGAGAGCCTCTCCAGGATGCCGAAGAATGGAATCTTCAGCAGGACGGCGTGTTCTACGCTACAGACGTACCAGGAATGACCAGCAAGGGAGACCAGCCAGACTACATGCTGAAGACCCTCACACTAGAGATGCTACACGCAAAGTACGACGCCTCAATGTGGACTCGCATCTACACTGACGGATCTGCTGATGCAGCCATTAAGAATGGGGGAAGTGGAATCTACATCAGTCACACAGATGGCCACACCTCCACTCACTCTCTGCCTGCGGGTGGACGATCGTCAAACTACCGGGCCGAACTTACTGCTCTGAGAGAAACTGCCAGACTGATCAAAGCAGACCAACACCCGCCTGAACATGTCTTTCTGACAGACTGCAGATCAGCCATCCAAAAATTGCAGTCACCCAGTGAGCAGTTGGAAAGAGACACACAGCGCCTGCTTGGCGATCTCTCGCTACACACACACGTCGCTGTCCATTGGATCCCTGCCCACTGTGGTCTGGCAGGAAACGAGGAGGCAGACAGACTGGCCAAGTCTGGCAGCAGACTGGAGCAGACAAACCAGCCAGTCTCATACAGGGAGGCAAAAACTCTGGTCAAACGAAAATTCAAAAACATATTCCAGCAACAACATAGCCATCCACCTGATGACCAGATGCCTCACCTGCAGCGATTCCAGCAGACAATCATATTCCGACAACACACGGGGCACTGCCGCCTGCGAGACCACATGTACCGAATAAAGCTGTCACACACTCCTGACTGCCCGTGAAAGACAGGCCCACAAACCCCGGAGCACATCCTGCAGTCCTGCCCCCTGTATCAAGATGCACGGACGCAGCAGTGGCATCAAAGAAGATCTCATCAAGACCACTACCTTCATCTCCAGCATAGGACTGCAAGTCTGAGACCATGATCACGGGGAACGCAGAAGAAGAAGAAGAAGAAGAAGAAGCAGCTTGTGTGAATAATAAAGGACTATAAAATGTTATCAACATTTTGCATCACAAGCTGGAATATCAGATCAATGAACACATGTCCTGATGATGTTCAACAGATCACTAAACCTCACAACACATCAGTGATCAAGGCTGAACTCCACAGGATGACCATTGAAAATGCTTTGTTGCAGGGGATAACAACAACCCAATCAGGCTACTTTACAAATATCTGGAGGGGAAAAAATCAGAAAGTGATAAGTCCAAGATTTCTTGTTACCCTCCTCTCCCGCACCTTGGAAAAAAAGAAAAAAAAAAAGAAAAAGAAAAGCTATAACAACAATCCAATTGAACTATTTGACAGTGATTTGAAAAATTCGAACAATAAAAGTGAAAAATCCAATATTTCTTTCATTGGGAAAGATGTTAGTACAGGTATATGACATTTTAGCATATCGCATATAAATATATGACCACTTGTTATGATGGAGTCTCCCGTCGGTCCGACGGATGAGTAGGCAGGCAGGCTTATCTGTCGGTGTGTGTCCTCATATGGGAGAAGAGGCCGATTCTGGATGCACAGCACTTCCCACAGTTGTTGCAAGGGAAAACGTCTCCAGAAGTTGAGCCCTGCTTCCTTCGCACACGCTTCTCCTTCATGGCCAGCATTCTTTTGTTTTCAAACGTCTTTATGCCACTAGAGCACAGCATCCTCCAGCGACAGCGATCAGGGGCATCAGTTTCCCAGGAAGCGATGTCTATGTCACAGGCTTTGAGGTTTGTCTTCAAGGTGTCCTTGAAGCGCTTGCAGGGTCTTCCAAGTTCACGGTGGCCTTCATTCAGCTGGCCATACAAAAGCATCTTCGGGATCCTGCTGTCTGTCATGCGGACAACGTGTCCTGTCCAGCGTAGCTGGCACTGGATCAGCAGGCTTTCGATGGTGGGCAGGCCACTCCTCTCTAGGACCTGGAGGTTGGAGACCCTGTCTTGCCACTTTATGCCGAGGATCTTTTGTAGGCATCTCTGGTGAAACTGCTCAAATTGTTGAATGTGACGGCGATACGTCGTCCATGTTTCACAGCAGTACAGCGAGGTGGTCAGCACAACAGCTCTGTAGGTTTTCATCTTGGTGCTGAGCCTGATGCCTTTGTTGTTCCACAGCCTGTTGTTGAGTCTGCCAAAGGCGGAGCTGGCCTTGGCGATGCGCAGCGTCACTTCTGCATCAAGGGCTCCGTTGCTGCACAGGGTGCTGCCCAGGTAGCAAAACTTGTCGACTGACTTGATCTCTGTGTCATTGATCTTAATTGCAGGTGGGGGGAGGCACTGGCGTTCTGTGAGTTAGCCAGCTGGTACATGGACTCGGTTTTGCTGAGGCTGATGATGAGTCCAAAGCGCCTGCAGGATGTTGAGAACCTGTCCATAATGAACTGCATGTCCTCATGAGTGTGTGCAGCAAGTGCGCAGTCATCAGCGAAGAGGAACTCTCTCATCAGTGCCTCAAACATCCAGGACCTGGCATGGAGTCGCCGCAAATTGAAAAGTTTGCCATCTGTGCGAAACTGAATGTAGATGCCCTGGTCACAGTCTTGGAAGGCGTCAATCAGCATGGCAGAGAAGAGAATGGAGAACAGTGTGGGTGCCGGGATGCAGTCCTGCTTCACTCCATTTACTACAGGGCCATCAACATCACATTTTTTCGCTTTCTTCAGTTTTACATCCGATTTGTGGTTTCTTCAGCGTGATTTAATTTGTTCTTTGTAGACCCAACATACCACTTATTGTGAGTTACACAAATCACCACATAGACTACATTCGGGGTATTACATGTAATATGTTGTCTGATTTTCCATTTCCTTCCGTCCCAGGGTGAAACTAGAACTAGGGATTCAGCTGAGTAGCGACAAGTATCACACATTATGTTTGCTGGTCCTTATGGAATATGCCGTTTGGGTTCTGTGGGTTTGTCTATCTTCCCTTGATTAGGCATGTTACGATCAGCCGAAATGATGGATTTTTAGGAAAAAATTCGTCTATCTTCTTCATTTTTATACAGAAGGTGTAAATACTTTTTGATAATGGAGGCTTTGGAAGGAACTCTGGGGTCATACGTAGTCACCCACGCATTTTTTGGGGGGAATATATTTCAATTATGTCATGTAAGTCTTGGTCATATATATATATATATATATATATATATATATATATATATATATATATATATATATATTCATAACTATGCAAAAATATGTGATTTAGACAACTGGATATTTCAGACAGTTCCACTTATTAACATTCAGTGAATTGAAAACAGCCACTGGACTATTTGATGCAACAGCAAAAAATAACAAGAATTAAATGCACTGCAGCAAGCGGTAGATATGTACGTAAAATACTCCCTAAAGATAGTAAGAATAGTCATGTAAGGGACAAGTAAGGTAAACTGCTCATAAACATACACACGATATCTGACAAAATCACCCATTGCCCGATTCATCGACTGACGACCAACGGCACTGTTGCAGCCAACACCTTTTGCACGAGGATCGTCAACGAGGTCATCATGGATAACATCACTGTGAGGATGTTCAGCCCATGTACTAGAGTTGAACAAACAAAATACAGAGAACATCAAACATTTGCTCCATGATGCCAAAGACATAAAGCTCAATCGTATTTCCACCATCAACGAGTGATGTGTAACTGCAATATCGAATGCATGCACCCAGTAAAACAATGTCAGGGTCTGTATGACACAAGTGGTTAGAAATGTTCAAAACAACTGAACCACTATGTTTGACTTCCATGCGTTTGACATAATTAGCTCACTTTTAGTTTGTTTCATTTCATATATTTCCATTCACCATGGTTATTGTTTGTATGTTCATTTGTTTGTTTAGGTTTGTTTTTGTTAATGGAAAAAATACATTGCTAGCATCTGTATGTGTTCAGTGTTCTGATAAATCTGGCAAAGCGTCAGCGTCTTGGCGTATCGTTCATACATAGGTGTCAGTTGGAACGGTTCTGGAGACTATGTTGTTCGAAGAGCTTTGCGTCAGAGATAATCTTTGCTGGTTTTGAGGATCTCCAACTGTTTCATGTATCAACGAGCTCAGGATATTATAACACCAACATTGAGACTTTAAACGAAACACGCTGGTGTCATGGTATGGTGTATTTGCTCTTTTTTTCTGACAGAGTCCAGTGTGTGGTTATATGGAACTGACTCCCGGACACACAAAAATGACCCCACTTTGCACCAGATCAAACTTCCAAATATCAAAGACACCAAAACCATACATACGATGGCAGGACAAAGTCCCGGTAACAGATCCTGGAACGGGTTACCACCCACAGTGGCTACATCCTCCTACAGAAAGCCCAAGCTGGACGGGCTTGCCATGTCATCAGGATGTCTGACAGCATGTGCATTTGTGTTGTCCAGTTTATATTATTGTGATGGCCTACAGGAGAGAGTGCACAACTCCGCAGCACGTTTTATACTCAAACCAAAGAAAACCCTAACATTCCACACAAACATAGACGCAGTATTTGTGTTATGGTTCTTTCAGGCAACTACATAATTCTATTCACTATCAGTTCCAGTGCTATTGTCATATGTTTATATTTAATTATGTTTTCATTGATCAGTTAAGGAGACAGAGACAGCAGAATATTCCCAGTGGTCTTGCCGAAACAATCATTCAAAGAACTGCTCAGGTAAGAAGACTGAGGGGAAGAGAAGAGAAAAAAACAACAAGAAAACAAAACAAAACTAATAAACAAATAATAAACAAACAAAAGGAAAACTATCAACTTACAATAACAAATGGAAGGTTGATATCTAAATGAGGAGGACAAGAGACTGGTTTACACCTCGATATATATATATATATATATATATATATATATATATATATATTTTTTTTTTTTTTTTTTTTTTTTTTTTTTTTTTACTGACACAAGTGTTTGACTGATTCCACTGAATCAGTCAAACACTTGTGTCAGTAAAAAAAAAAAAAAAAAAAGCCTCAAGGGATTACATACAAACTCTTAGTGTCGTTGTTGTTGTTGTTGTTGGTGTTGTTGGTAGTCGTGGTGGTGGTTGTGTTGATGATGATGACGATCCTGTAGCTGTTATAGTTTCTGTTGTTGCTGTTGTTCCTACTGTCGTTGCGATTATTGGTAAATTTGTTGTCACAAAAAAGCACACTTAGAATCCCAGAAGGAAGAAACACGTCCGCTCTTCTCGTGAGCTGCGGTCTGAGTATTTCTACATTACTTCCTGACATAAGTAGTACTGGATGCGGACCATATCTGCCTCTTCATCATTCGAAAAAAAAAAAGACACTTACAAGCACTTCTATTTCGGGATTTGCTTTCTTATCAGGTTAGAACAACACCAACAAAGACTGTGTGCCTGGTAGTGACGGCCTCACACCAGCATTTTACAAAATATTATGGGGTTACATGAAATGGCCTTCCTTCACTGTATCACCGAAGACCTTAAATTGATAACGGTGAATCGCATTTTTTAACTGAAAAAATGAACTAAAAATTTAATTCAGAGAGGCAAAGACCTGTACAAAAATAACTTCACAAATTACGGACCTATACTTGCACAAACACAGACTATCAAACAAATATGAAGACACTGGCCATGAATTAAAAAAAAAATCATGAAAACACTTGTAAATGAAGAACAAGTAGGTTTCGTATATAATGATATAACAGCATATAGATTTTTCGATGGTCTCACCTAGCACAAACTATCAAACAGGTGCCCTCATTGTCCTACATTACTCCAAGGCTTTTGATACATTGTGTGAAGCCATCGTGTATGTGTTTATATGCAGTATGGTTTTGGATATGTTTGAGTATGCGTATGGATAAAACGGATCAAAAGAAATTTAGGAAAAATAAATAAATAAAAAGCAAAACAAAAAGAAACAAAACAACAACAACAAACACAACAACAACAACAACAAAAAACAAACAAAACAAACAAAAAAAAAAACAACAACAAAGAATATTGCAGGGATGCTGATATTTCTCCTATTAAAACAAAATGATGATGATGGTGATAATGACAATAATGGTAATCATCATTAGAATTATTTTAATCATCATGATAATCATGATCATATTCACAATAATAATCATAATCATAATGATAACAAAGACATTAAAGAAGGCAATGAACTTGTTAGAATCAATTGGAAACACCAGTACACCCCTTGGACAAGGACAGCACTCAAGTCACCTTTGATGAATTCAGACTGGAAAGCGAATAAAACATAATCGGAAGGAAATGATCTAATTTGATGTAACATTTCTTGCTGGAGAGAGAAACTATCCTAAATTTTATTTTATTTAAAATTTTTTTTAAAAGATTTGTCACAACATGGAGTGGGCGTTTTCAAGGGGTGTGTGTGTGTGTGTGTGTGTGTGTGTGTGTGTGTGCGTGCGTGCGTGCGTGCGTGCGTGTGTCTGTGTCTGTGAGTCTGTGTCTGTGATTGTGTGTGTGTGTGTGTGTGTGTGTGTGTGTGTGTGTGTGTGTGTGTGTGTGGATAGGAATAGGAGAGAGAGAGAGAGAGTGGGAGGGGTGGGGGCGAGAATGTGTGTAAGTGTGTGTGTGTGTGTGTGTGTGTGTGTGTGTGTGTGTGTGTGTGTGCGCGCGTGTGTATGTGTATGTGTGTGTGTGCGTGCGTGCGTGCGTGTGTGTGTGTGTGTGTGTGTGTGTGTGTGTGTGCGTGCGTGCGTGCTCATGTCTGGGTATTTGTGCATACACACATGTGTATGTGCTCCTACCAACGTGTAAACATCCGTAAGTGCTCGTAAATACACAGACTTTTTTTTTTTTATTCAATAAAATGTATGATTAATATGTGAGATGCGGAACACGCAGAACAAAAGATAGATTTTGAGTGGATCAAAACACTACATGACAAAAGATTGGGTGTGTATGTTTGGAAACATAATCATGACACCGCGTTTGTTAAATCTGATTTCTCTTGTGATTTTCTTCACCCGGACTGCATCAACTGGTGAGAACACACAGCAGAAAGCTGGTTCTCTGCAACATCACAAGATCAGGAACAATAAAACCTTGTCAATTTTTTCCTATTATGATAACAGACTTAACTGTAACACCACGCCATCCGTTTTAGAAACCAACACGAATATATCGATTGAATTTGATCAATTGAGTCTTACTGTCTGCTTTATCCAGTTTAGCGTTCCTCGTGGAATGGTGATAAATTTCCAAATAACTAGTTGCCGTGGAGTCAGTGTTGAAGTCAGGCAATACAAAGAAAGGAAGTACGTCTGGCCAAAAATTCTGTACGGTTTGATGTGCCCCGAATTGAACACAAATATCTTTATCTGGACAAACACCATCGTGATGTTATTGTGCAAAAGGTCTCCTAAAGGTTCATCAATAAGTGTCATATTCACTGCCGTCAATGCATCAGATGCACATAATTTGAGAATCATTTTTTTGTTTCCATCACTAGGTAAGTGAAACGATTATGTGCGCGCACACACACACACACACACACACACACACACATTTATTGTTGCTATAGTTGTCCGTAATCTCAGAATGTACCCTTTCACCAAAACCGGTTATGCACAAACTCACAAAGGTTCGTCTGCCACAGTCAGTAAGCTTTCCATGTTGCCATTGATGGACGCAACAGCAAATTGGCGAAAGTGTGGGACTTTCAATCTGAGTGTCCCGGCTTCGAATCTCGGTAACGGCGTCTGGTGGGTATAGGATGGAGACTTTTTTCCGATTTCACAGGTCAAAATATGTGCAATTCATATATCCATATGCGCACGTTAGAGATCCTGAAAACCTTGTCAGTTTTCAGTGGGTTATGTAACATACCCAGCATGGACACCCCTGAAAACGGAGTATGACTGCCTATTCGGTGGGGGAAAGAACCAAAATGGTCATACACGTAAAATGTTGGAAGTCTGTTTGAGTACATGTATACAAGATTGAAGTCTGATTGGATGACACAGGAAACGAATGATGAGCACCCAAACGACAGCTGTCAGTCGCCTCTACCCACGCAGGCAGCCTGTAGTGCAAATGAAGTGCGTATTTGTACAGCGCTCAGAGCTTGGTCTTCTTATAGGCGCTGTATAAGAATCCATCCATCATCATCACCATAGCAAGTGATCCTGCACGACTGCTGTGTCATTTCTGTTACCTTCAAGGGTACCTGTTCTGATTCAACACACACACTACACCAATTACTGACCCCCTACCGATGTCACACAGTCGTCGCACAGTCTGAGTGAACATCTGCCTGGGGCGGTCACAGGCCGGGGGACAACACTTGAGGAGAAATAAGTTGAACGTTTTGTGAGCTTCGTATCAAATATGTAGGACACAAACATTTATCACACTCAGTTACTCTTGTCACCGTTGATTTACGTGAAATATTTATGGCTTTTGCTCGTTGCGGGCTGAATTTTTGCCAAGAAAACTTACCGTTAACCGACAATGAATAGCGCGCGCGCGCGCGTGTGTGTGCATTTAGTAGCAGGAACAATAAATCAATGAATTTCTTACCAGAAATACAAACAGCAGTACAACAATATGTACAGACCTTTTGTGTATGTCACTTTCTGATTCTTCAGAAGTAAATCATCATGTTTACCAGCATGGTGAGTGTGTCCGTGTCAGTCAGATGGGAAGTCTTTAAGTGCTAGGGATTGATGGTTTTATCATTCAGTTGTTTCCCCGTTGTAACGTTGTACAAGCAATTAGGAATGTGTTTGTCAACAAAATTTCATTTCAGCTTTGTGTTTTGTCAAGCAAAGCTGTGTTTTCACAAAGTGTGAACATTAGAAAATCAGTCTAAGTTATGTGGTTATGAAATCATTTGATGCTCAAAGTGAACTTACTCCATAACATGATGCTGTAAGCTTGATAAAGCTGCTGTCTACTGTGCGAAAGTCCACTTATTTCCTCTGAGAACATGTCTTAGGGTACAAATGCCTACCTTAAATGGCGTGTTTTTGATATGACAAACATATGAACAATGTATTTTTTTTTATCACGTTCACATACTGGTCAAAAATATTAAAGCCAATGGAGCAGTTCAAATCACAAAACAAAACAACCCAGAAAGTTAATTTGCTTGTTACACAAGCATCATTTACCACACAACCACGATAACCTGGAATATAAGATAGAGCTGATTTATAAATTGTATGTGTTAAGCTGACAGTTCTGAACTGTTTATAATCATCACTAATTTGCATTGTGGTGAAATATAGTTATATAAGTTATCTACATGCATGAACTTTTAACAACACCACATCTACTTAATGATGATGATGATGATGATAGTAAAAAAAAAAATAATAATAATTAATAATAATGATGTTGATGATGATGATGATGATGATGATGATGATGGTGATTTGTATACGTATTTCTGTTCATCACAAGATTTCCCTGTGTGAAATTCGGGCTGCTCTCCCCAGGGAGAGTGCTTCGCTACACTACAGTGCCACCCATTTTGTATTTTTTTCTGTGTGCAGTTTTATTTGTGTTTTCCTATCGAAGTGGATTTTTCTACAGAATTTTGCCAGGAACAACCCTTTTGTTGCTGTGGGTTCTTTTACGTGCGCTAAGTGCATGCTGCACACGGGACCTCGGTTTATCGTCTCATCCGAATGATAATGATGATGATGATAATAATAATAATAATAATAATAATAATAATAATTATAATGCTGATAATTGGAAGAATACGAATAACAACAATAATGATAATACCAAGAGGAAAAAAAAAATATGCAAAGTGCCTGTCAATGTTAAACATGCTAAACTGCGCTGCATAATGCGATAGCCCGAGTGTAAACCATGTATCTAAATGCCCAAGTATGAAATCACAATACAAAAAGCTACCCACCCAACCACCCACCCACCCACCCACTCACACAATACCTCAGCAACATACACAGAAAACAGAAACAAGCACGTTCTCTCACGCTTCAGGAGAGGTAACATTTAAAGAGGTAAGTCTTTTAGTATTTTTGAAATTTGAGAAACACTGACTTTCTTCTGGTGGGCTGAGGTAGGGAATTCCAGATTGTAGGCCAAAGACAGAGGAATATTCTTTTTTGCCGAAGATCTCAGGGGACACCGATGAATTGTCAGCACAGGTAGGAGAGTGTTTCAGTAGTCTAATGTAGATAGTATCTAAGAAACAGCGATTTTGTTGGCAGCAGCAGTGGAAGGGAAGGAACGAATTTGACCAACTCCATGTAACTGATAGAACAGTGTGCAACAAAAGTGTTTGACGTGCGCATTCATGGAGAGTATTTCATCTAACCAGAAGCCAAGGTTTCTCACAGCCTGTGGAATGGTGTGTCACAGCCAGAGACAGTCACATGGGTGGAGATGACCTGGTTGATCTTTGACTTGTTTCCAGTGGAAGTAAGTTCATTTTTGTCAAGGTTTGTCTTTAACTTGTTCCCACTCTTCCACCAAGTCAAATCGTCGATACGTTTGTTTCAAACTATAGGCAAGAGATGGAAAGTCTGAGGGAACAGCAGAGTTGTGGAGATAGGAATCGTCAGTGAACTGACTGATGAATAGCAGTAATTAGGGACTTTGAGTACGTATCAAATGAAAGTGGTCTCATGACCTAACTCTCTTCTTAAACATGGACGGAGTGGATTCATTCTCAACAAGGACACACTGCGTACGACTTGTTAAATATGACCTGAAAAAATCCACAACCGTTCCAGAAAGCCAGTGTGTGCCATGGTCAATGGTGACGAACGCTGCTGATAAAACAGATAGACGACCACTGTCGGTGGTCATTAATCACGTGCCTAAAGGCGTTTTCAGTGCTATGGCACTTACGGGAGGCTGACTGAAATGGCCCCACAAAATGCTGCAGTTGTCTATGATCAAGATTCACAAATTTTAACATGGCTGTTCTCATTCTCTGTGGTAGAAACAAATTCCAGCGATTTCCAATAGTTCTCCAGTAAGTCTGGTGCCAAATAAGGGAAGAAAGAAGAGGGAAATGAGCAACACGAGAGTGGCTAATTCATGATTCACTATTGCACTTGAGCATGGGGATGCGAAAAGACCATGGCACGATGCAGAGTCTGACATAAATCAATTGTTCAACTGCGTTTTGATTGATGTGCTTTTGCTGAGAAAGGTTTATTGTGATCTTGACATTTGCAGTTACAATATCATTGTGTCAATATCATTCTGATTCAGAATCTCTCTCTCTCTCTCTCTCTCTCTCTCTCTCTCTCTCTCTCTCTCTCTCTCTCTCTCTCTTCCAGGATACATACAAACTCCAAGAAGCATCAATCAATACTTTAAGGGTTGTGTAACATTCACTCGCCCAGCTGCCAAGGTAGTCTTCATAAGTCACAACAGAAGTTCCAGTGAGTTTGGTTCTCTTTATCTTTTGCGAGGTCCTTGTGGACAGAGTTTGACCTGTGGCAATAAGATACTCCATTTGCCCATCATCTTGCCAGACGAGCTTAGATCTAATACAGAATATGATTCATTGTGTTCATGGAAACGCTGGGATAAAACAACAACGTCAGTATTCTATTCTGCATCTGAAAAACACCCTGGGGCATTGAGCCTCGTGTTTTCTTTCCAGCGAATCAAACCTCGGAGGACTGGTTTTTGGGGGAGAGGGAGAAAGTGGAATTGCTCCCGGGCAGTATGGCCTGACCTGTACCTACACTTCCCCTGTGACAGACGTCCCCAGTGTGAGGAAGCTGAGGATGAAACTCACTGTTCCTACTATTCGGAAGACTGCGGACTTGACATAGTAATCCTCTCTCTCTCTCTCTCTCTCTCTCTCTCTCTCTCTCTCTCTCTCACATAGATAAATGTATAGATGTACATATAGACAGATAGACAGACATATATGGTTCTCAGTCGTTTAAAGCATTTCATTTTAAAATACAATTCAGGGCGTAGAAAGGTGATTGTGTTTTACACATTCAAACTATGTGTGAAGGTCTGTCAGTTTTTACATTTTCTCAAGTGGTCGATTGTCGGTAAAATGTGTGTGTGACTGAATCCTGGTCGAATGACTCAGGACACGACTAATGAGCGCCCAGCAACAGCTCTCTGCCGGTAGGCAGCCTGTTGTGCAAATGACTCCGTGTTTGTAAAGTACTTAAAGCTTGGCGACCGACCGAAGATAGTCACCACAGAAATGTCTGTATCATAATTATCAGCATCTGCTCCACCCTGTTTGTCAGTGATGTTGCCAAGGTAAACGAAGCTCTCCACCTTTTTTCACTGCCTCGCCCTTCAGTCTGATGTGTGTTGTGTTTGCTGTGTTCACCTTGCTCTTCCCTCTGTGGATGTTAAAACCCAGGCAAGCAGAGGTTTCCGGCACAGTGCTTGACTTTTTCCTGCTTCTGTTGTTAGTTGTGGGAAAGAAGGGCCAGATCGTCGACTATCTGTTTCTGTTATCACAATCATTCATTATGTCAGGTCAGGGGCATAGCCCTTGCTACTGGTACCATGTAACCCAGTACTACCTGCCACATGTGAAGTCTCCCAGCGACGGAACAGGTGGAGGACGAAACCTTTCCGAACGGCTGTGAAGGTGGAAGAGGCAGGGGGAGATCTTATCCTTGGCTGGAAGTCCTCCTAGAAGATGGAGCTCCGAAGAAAAAACCCTGCACCTGCCGAGGCCGTCATACATGCGGCAGTATCTGCACCTGTGGGACTGTGAGCGTCGGTAGGCGAGAGAGTGGGGAAGGGACTGCACAACTCCTCCTCACTAAACAGAGTCACCTGTGCTGGTCAGGCAACCAGGCTAATGTCGGAACGACGAGCTAGCCCTTCAACACCCAGCTTTCCCAAGTCCTGCGGTGATGTAGAAGTGGTAACGGGGACATGCAGAGGGGGCTGCTGGCAGGTCCTAGTCACGACTCTGCATGCAGGCGGCTGTGGGGTGATGGTCGTCCGCCGTAGACTGGGGCAGATGCGGCGCCCGTATCCTCCCACAGCGTCAGAGCAGCCCTTTTTAGGGACAGCACTGCTTCAAAAACAACAGAAGAAAAGAACCAGGAATCATGCCCTGATTCTGGGTGTCTGGAATGTTCGCACCCTTTTAGACAGAGACGACAGACCAAAAAGGCGCACAGCACTCATTGCTAGAATGCTTGATTGCTACCAGGTGGACATAGCAGCCCTGAGCGAAACCCAGCTGGAAGACGTTGGAGGGGGCTAAACCTTCTACTGCATTGGGAAGCCAGAAGGCACCCCCAAGAACCTCAGGCGTGGGCTTTGCCATGCGAACCAAACTTGCATGACAGCTTGACAGCCTTCCACGTGGGATAAACAATAGGCTGATGACCCTGCGTCTGAAGCTGTCCAAGGATCGCTTCACCACAGTCATCAGCTGCTATGCCCCGACGATGACCAACCCTGATGACATCAAAGAATCTTTCTATGAAGAGCTCAGCTGCGCCATTTCAGTGGTAGACAGAAAGGACAGGCTGATCATCCTTGGGGATTTCAATGCCCGCGTCGACTTGGACTTCTCCTCGTGGCCAAAAGTCCTAGGACAGCACGGCACTGGCAAGTTTAACTCCAACGGACTGCTTTTGCTCTCGCTCTGCGCGCAGAATGGACTGACCATCACCAACACCCTCTTCCAACGAGCGGACAAGTACAAGGACACATGGATGCACCCCTGCTCCAAGCAGTGGCACATGCTGGACTATGTGATTATCTGGCAGAGACACAGAGGTGATGTTTCCATTACACGCTGCATGAGAGGAGCCTGGTATGCAGCAAGATGAACATCAGACTTGCATGCAAGCTCCAACCAGCCAGGCAGAAACCTCCAAGGAAACTGAACATCCACTGCCTCCCTATCACCAAGGACGTGCTGCAGCAGCAAATGAAAGCAGCTCTCCAAGATATTCCTGCATCTACTGATGTAGAAGAGGTATGGAGCACCTTTAGAGATGCTGTGTACACAACAGCAGATGACACACTCGGCTTTGTACAGAGGAGCCACAAAGACTGGTTTGTCGAGAACGACTCTGCAATCTCCAAGCTCCTGAACACACTGCATATACGGCATCAGGATCACATTTCCGATAAAGACTGCCAGAGGAAGGAGAACCAGTTCTTACAAACCAAGCAACTCGTACAGAAGAAGCTGCGTGAGATGAAACGAAACGAAACGAAACGAATTTTTATTTAACGAGGGTAGTGGAGTAAGCACAGCTAAGCGCTTTTTTACATCCAGCCCTCAAGGGCAAAGAAGATCAAGAAAAAAAAAGCAAGAAAAAAAAAAGCAAAAAACAAAAAACAAAACAAAACAAAGGCAAAACACACACACACACACACACACACACACACACACACACACACACACACACACACACACACACACACACACAATATATGAAAATAAAAAGCATACATGAAATCATGCACATTACCTAATTAAGCACAACCGACAGACTATCATTGAAAAGATCAAATCATTAAGGGGAAAAAAAGGAGGAGAGATGGATTGACAGATGGGACATGGGTGGTGAATCAAAAGCAAACTTCATTTTCTTTTTTCATAAAATATCACTGACATTGGAACATAATCAGTACATTTTAGGATAAAGAGGTGCCAAGTTTGAGAGATTCATTAGGTATATTAGTAAGTTAGATTTGAATTTTTGAAAATTTGATTCCGTTTTTAAAGTTTCTGGGATATGATTCCATAACCACCCCCCTGAATATGCAAGGCTTGATTTACATAAAAAGATAGCAGTAAATGGAACGTTTATCTTATGTGAGTGTCGATAATTATTAAAACTAAACATATTTGTCAGATAGGATGGAGCGTTGCCATGAAGGATTTTGTGCATGAACAGTCCTTTATTGTATAATAGTTTAGCCTTAAGTGGAAGGATGTCTATTTGTTTGTAATCAGTTTCTGTCAGTGATGAAGATTTGTCAATGGTACGTTTTACGGATCTTTTGTGAATACTAATCAAATTATTGCTTGCTGAATCCCAAAGAGTGGAAGCGTAGTTAATACTGGATTGAATGTATGAGTAAAAGAATAAATTTCTAGCATGTATGGAAAGGACATTTTTCATTTTTTTCAAATGATATAACCTCGAAGAAATGGTTTTGGTTAGACTTTCTATGTGTTTTGACCAAGACGGGTTATTGACGTTTTTGCCTAGTGGTAATCATCATGAATTTAGTTTTATTAGGATGAAGAGCCATATGGTTAAGTTTAGTCCATTTAACAAGGCTGCATCCTGGCACCCACACTGTTCTCTATTCTCTTCTCTGCCATGCTAATTGACGCCTTCCAAGACTGTGACCGGGGCATCTACATTCAGTTTCGCGCAGATGGCCAACTTTTCAATATGCGGCGACTCCATGCCAGGTCCATGGTGTTTGAGGCACTATTCAGAGAGTTCCTCTTCGCTGATGATTGCGCGCTTGCTGCACACACACATGAGGACATGCAGTTCATTATGGACAGGTTCTCAACCTCCTGCAGGGGATTTGGACTCACCATCAGCCTCAGCAAGACCGAGTCCATGTACCAACCAGCTAGCTCACAGAACGCCAGTGCCTCCCCCCCCCCCCCCCACCTGCAATCAAGATCGATGACACAGAGATCAAGTCAGTCGACAAGTTTAACTACCTGGGCAGCACTCTAGCAACGGAGCCCTTGATGCAGAAGTGACGCTACGCATCGCCAAGGCCAGCTCCACCTTTGGCAGACTCAACAACAGGCTGTGGAACAACAAAGGCATCAGGCTCAGCACCAAAATCAAAACCTACAGAGCTGTTGTGCTGACCACCTTGTTGTACTGCTGTGAAACATGGACGACGTATCGCCGTCACATTCAACAACTTGAGCAGTTTCACCAGAGATGCCTACGAAAGATCCTCGGCAAAAAGTGGCAAGACAGGGTCTCCAACCTCCAGGTCCTAGAGAGGAGCTATCTACGCTGTACAGGGCACGTTGCCCGCTTTTCAGACAGCAGGATCCCGAAGATGCTATTGTATGGCCAGCTGAATGAAGGCCACCGTGAACTTGAAAGACCCTGCAAGCGCTTCAAGGACACCTTGAAGACAAACCTCAAAGCCTGTGACATAGACATCACTGCCTGGGAAACTGATGCCCTTGACCGCTCTCGCTGGAGGATGCTGTGCTCTAGTGGCATAAAGACGTTTGAAAACAAGAGAACGCTGGCCATTAAGGAGAAGCGTGAGCGAAGGAAGCAGGGCTCAACTTCTGGAGACGTTTTCTCTTGCAACACCTGTGGGAAGTGCTGCGAGAATCGGCCTCTTCTCCCACATGAGGACACACACCGACAGATAAGCCTGCCTGCTCATCCGTCGGTCCGACGGGAGACTCCCTCATCAATCATTCATAACTTGTTACAATTTGTAGATTCATTTCATATTATCTTCTGCTTGTTGCAGATTGCATTTGATGGGAGTTGCTTCACATTCAAAAAAGAGGGAACCACTGTGAGTGGAGCAAAAGAGATATGTGAAGGACAAGGCGGTTCTCTGGCCAGTTTTGATTCTACACAACAGTGGAAGAACATCATTGCAACTCTTGTACACACAGGTGAAAGTGAAGCTGATACATGGATTGATATGCACCCTGTTCAGCAGACTATGAAGACCTCAGAAAATATTTATATAAACAATATGTAAGTGGTCTCTTTCTTTCGTTTTTTTTATTTTTTTTTTTAAAGATAAATTGCATTTTGTATTGTACACGTATCCACTGCTGTAGTACAGTGGTAAAACAACAACAGACCGACTATGATTAAATGTATGAGAGAGAGACATATACAGAGACAGATCCAGAGGCACAGACAGACAGATGGACAAATGGACAGACAGTCAGGCATGCATGTAGATAAACAGACACAGACACAGACAGACACAGACACGCACAAACAGACACACAGACACTCACAGACACAGGCACAGACAGACACAGACACCTACACACAGACACATAGACAATCACATACACACACACACACACACACACACACACACACACACACACACACACACACACACACACACACACACACACACACACAAACAAACACACACAGACACAGACACAGACACACACACAGACACACACACAGACACACACACACACAGAGAGAGAGAGAGAGAGAGAGAGAGAGAGAGAGAGAGAGAGAGAGAGAGAGAGAGAGACAATGACAATTTTTTATTGGCAAATAGCGTTTTACAGCTCTAGTGCCAAGAGGGATTATTCAGCTTATTTTAGCAAACGACAAAAACAAAAAGTAAAACGAAAAATAAGTGGAAATAACAAGCAAATAAGTACATATTCATACACACATAAACAGTCATACATTCACACCCACGAGAGAGAGAGAGAGAGAGAGAGAGAGAGAGAGAGAGAGAGAGAGAGAGAGAAACAGAGAAGGAGAGAGACAGACACAGAGAGGGAGAGAGAGAGGGAGAGAGAGAGAGGGGGAGAGAGGGAGAGAGAGATAGAGATAGAGAACAGAACAAGAACAAGAACCAATTTTGACGCGCTGACATTGTGTTAGCGTTCACTGCAATGTTCAATTGTAAGGGGGATGCACGTTTTTGAATAATTTGGAGTGAGAGAAACATACAGAGAGACAGAAGCAGAGACAGAGAGAGACAGAGAGACAGAGACAGAGACAGGTACAGAGAGACTAAGACTAAGACAACGGCATCAGCCCCTCCGAAGGGAAAACACAGCAGGATTGTAAACACACACATTCTTCATTTATAAGTTGCCTATAAATTTCGTCTTTTGAAATCTGTAGATAGGGAACCAGGCTATTTAGAGATATAGATTGGATAAACTGCTCCCCAGGGTGTTTAAGAACTGGGCAACAAAGTACAAAATACATTTTGTCTTCTTTGTATTCCCAACAGAATTGACACATGGGATTTATGGCACACGACCGCCAACACCGATAACGATGGATATATATACTGATACTTTCTGGTTTTAAACCTGTTTCATTTGATTCAAAGGTGTTGTTTGGTAAATAATCACATTCTTGTTTGATTACTTGTCAGACTTTTTCCCTGAGAAAACGCACACATGATACAGACGTAAGTTACTGAGATATAGGGGACTGGTGGTGGTGTGTCCATCGAGATCGATGATGACCATCGTTGTCATCGAGCTGGGGGATGGGGGGAGGGTGGTGGTGGGGTGGGGGGAGGATGCTCATGAATCTATCTGTGAATGCGCAGATGGCTGAATAGTCCAATCTGCGCACGAAATGTTCGCTGACTTTCAGAGTATCTCTGAAGCGCTTCTTCTGACCTCCGTGTGATCTCTTCCCTTGTTGCAGCTCGCCATAGAAGAGCCTTTTGGGCAGCCGATGGTTTGGCATGCGCGCCACGTGTCCAGCCCAGCGAAGCTGGGACTGCATCAGGATGATGAAGATGCTGTGAAGGGTGGCTTTTGCGAGCACCTCTGTGTCTGGGGTCCTGTCTTGCCACTTGATGTTCAGTAGCTTCCTGAGGCATGTTGTGTGGAAGTGGTTCAGCTTCTTGGCATGTCGTTGGTACACTGTCCAAGTTTCGCAGGCGTACAGTAGTGTGGGGAGAACTACTGCTCTGTAGACCTTTAGCTTGGTCTCAAGACTAATGCCTCTTCTGTTCCAGACATTTGCACTAAGTCTGCCAAAAGTTGCGCTTGCTCTTGCAATCCTGACGTTCACTTCATCGTCGATGTGTGCTGCCAATGTATGTGAACCGCTCCACCGCACTGAGTCTCTGACCGTTGACCGTTGACTGTGATGTCGGGCTCAACGTAGGGTGTCCCTGGGGCTGGCTGATGGAGAACTTCAGTTTTCCTCGTGCTGATGGTAAGGCCAAAGTTCCTGCTGGCAGTGGCAAACTTGTCGACGCTGAGTTGCATGTCAGCTTCAGATCCAGCGTTGAGGGCACAATCATCAGCAAACAAAAAGTCTCTGATGATGTCTGTCATCACCTTCGTTTTTGCTTGAAGCCTTCTGAGGTTAAATAGCTTGCCATCTGTTCGGTACGTTAGGCCGATTCCAACATCGCCATCTCTGAAGGCATCAGTAAGCATTGCAGAGAACATGAGGCTGAACAGCGTTGGAGCCAGGACGCAGCCTTGCTTGACACCCATTTGTGACAGCAAAAGGAGCAGATGTTTCGCCATTGTCCTGGACTCGAGCCTGCATGCCTTCATGGAACTGGCTGACCAAGGAAATAAATTTCCGAGGGCATCCGTACTTGGCCATGATCTTCCACAGTCCCTCTCTACTCACGGTGTCGAAGGCCTTAGTGAGGTCGACATAGGTGGAGAACAGATCAGCATTTTGCTCCTGACATTTCTCTTGCAGCTGCCTTGCAGCAAACACCATGTCGGTGGTTCCGCGCTCTTTCCGGAATCCACATTGGCTCTCAGGCAAATGACCTTGGTCAAGGTATGCTCTGAGGCGGTTTAGTAGGATCCTGGCAAGTATCTTGCCTGCGATGGAGAGCAAGGAAATGCCCCAGGCTTGCCGGTTCCCCTTTCGCTTGTACAAGTGAATGATAGATGCATCTTTGAAATCCTGGGGGATCGTCTCTTCTTTCCATATGAGTGAGTAAAGCTGATGGAGCTTCTCAGTCAGCACAGTGCCTCCATCCTTGTAGATCTCTGCTGGTATGGAGTCTGAGCCAGGTGCTTTGCCACTGGATAGCAGACGGATTGCTTTCTGGGTCTCAAGAAGTGTTGGCGGATCGTCCAGTGCTTCGTTGATGGGGACTTGTGGGAGACGGTCTATGGCTTCATCATTTATGGAGGAAGGGCGATTTAAGACACTGTTGAAGTGCTCAGCCCGCGTTCGAGAATTTTCTCCTTCTCGGTGATCAAGGTATTCCCATCTGCACTGAGGAGGGGGGATGATCCTGAGGATGTGGGGCCGTAGACTTCTTTTAAGGCATCATAGAAAAATTTCCCTTGGCCCGTCAGAAATCCCCGGATTCATCAGCTTTGTCACTTTAGCCACTTTCCTTTCATTTTGGCGTAAAAAATTTTGCTGAACAGTCCCGGTTTGGGATCGTTTCGCATCCTTTTTTATGTGGGCTTTGGGTTGCCCCAGGTTTGCTTGATGCCCGACGGCGTTTTTTCCCCAGAAGTGCCTTTTATTTTATCAAAATTTTTTTATCAAACCGGGCTTTTTTCTTTCTGGTCATGGGTCCCAGGGTCTCTGAAGGGTGTTCTATAGATCAGCTCACGAGGGTTTCCCCAGTCCGAATCCCCTTTTGGTTTCCAGAGAGGCCCGATTCCAGGATCTTCCAGAAACCCACAAAGGAATGTTTGATGGTGTTTTTGCTTAGGATGGGAGCCGTTTTGGAGCCTTTGGGGCCCTTGGGGGGGGTTTTTCCCTTTGGGCCCGGAAAGAATATTCAGCTTCGAGATACCCAAAGGGGATGGTCTGTTCCAAAAAACTCGGGGGCCGGGACATGGTCTTTTTTTACACGTCATCTTGGGCCCATCCCCCTTTTTTTTTGGCCCAAGACGAATCCATGAGAGCCAAGGGTTTGAGCGTGGGTGCATTTCCCTTAAAGTCTGTTACGGGTAGGGAGGCAGGAAAACTGTGTTGGGGTTTTCAGCAGTTTGTGTTGCACAGTGAAACAAAAGAATATTTGGGTTTCCCGTGGCCCAACCCCTGCTTTTCCCAAAAACCCCATCCCCGGGATGTGTCGAGCCAACTCTAGATTGAAAAACCCCAAGAAAATGATTTGGGTTTCCCGCTTTAGGGATAGCGCAAAAGGGAAAAATGAAAGGGCCTCGGGGAACTTCGCCTTCACTTCATCCGGGTTGGTCATGGTTGGGGCGTAGGCATTGGGCAATGGTGAGGTGGCTTCTGGCCCGATGCCCGTGGGAGTTTATTGGGCATAAGCCTACGGGGACCCCTTTTGGGGTTCCGCTAGCTTTGGTACAAGTGCGGGTTTTTTCTGCAAAACCAAAAACCCGCCCAAATCGGGCCCTTTGCTTCCGGGCCCCCCCAAAAAGAAGGGGTAACCCGATCCCCGTTAAAAGAGCCGGCCTTGCCGGGGAAGCCGGGGGTTCAAATCAAGGGGGGCGATGTTTTGGGGTATGGCGGGGTTGGTTTCCCAAAGTGGGGGGGAAAAGGGGCTGGGGAAAGAGGGGGGATTATGTGGAAGGTTTGGGGGGAAAATTTTTTGGGGGTTTTGCGGTTTACCCCTGGGGTTGGGTGGGGGGTGGGGGGGAAAAGGGCGGGTTTTTTTTGGGAATTTTTTTAAGGGGGCCCCCCCGGGGGGGGAAGGGGCCGGGATTTGGGGGGGGGTCGGCGGGGGGGGGGGCGGGAGCCCCGGGCCCGGGGGGGGGGGGACCCGGGGGGCCGGGGGGGGGGGGGGCGGGGTTGGGGGGGGCTGGACTGGGGGCCAGGACCCACCCGGGGGGGGTTTTTGGGGCTCGGGCCGGCGCCAAGGACGGGGGGGGGGGTGGTGGGGGGGGGGTTGGGGGGGGGGGGGGCCGATGCTTTGGGCGGGGTGGGGGTTTAAAAGGGAGGGGGCCCGTGGGGGGGCCCCCGGGGGGGGGCCCCAACCCGGGCAAGGGCCGGGGGGGGTTGGGGGGGGGGGGGGAAGGGGGGGGAGGGGGGGGGCCGGGCCCCTGCATCCCCGGGGGGGCGGGGGCCGGGGGGGGGGCCTCCCTTTGGGGCCCGGGGCCCCGGGTCTGCCCGGGGGCGCGGTGGGAGGGGCCCCCCCGGGGGGGGAAAAGGCCGGGGGGGGAGGGGGGGAAAGGGCCCCCGGGGGGCGGGGGGGGGGGCCCCCGGGGGCCTCCCGGGGGCCCCGGGGGCCTGGGGGTTGGGCCCCCCCCGGGGGGCGGGGGGGGTGGGAGGGGGCCGGTTTTGGGCCGGGAAGCCCCAAAAAGGGGGCCGGGGGGGGGGCGGTTTGGGGGCCCCCCCGGGGGCCGCCTTCGAGGCAAGGGGGGCGCGGGGGGGGGGGGGGGGGACTTGGGTGGGGTACGGCTGGCCCGGGAACCCCGGGGGCCCGGGGGGGTTCGGACGGGCGGGGGCTTTCCGCGGGGGGGGCGGGGGACCGGGGGCAAAAAAACCGGGGGGGGGGGGGATTTTTGGAGAATCGGGGCGGGCCGGGGCGGGGTCGGGGGGGTCCGGGGGGCGGGGGGGCCTTGGGGCCGGGGGGGGGGGGGGGTGTGGGCCTGGGGAAGGGGAAGCGGGGGGGGGGGGGGGGGGGCCCGGGGGGCGTGGGGGGGGGCCCCAGGGCCGGGGGGGGGAAACCGGGCTGGGGGGGTTTTAAAGCCAAAAAGGCGGGGGGGGGCCCCCCCAAAACGGGGAAAGTCGTGCTTTCAACTGGGGGTGCACGAGCATGGATGACCAAGATATCCTTTCGGTGTCTCATCTTAATCTCTGCACTCCACAGTGCGTTGCTGTAACCGCCTTCCTCTCCGTTGAAGCGATAGGTTTCTTCCGCAGATTCTGCCGGATCCAGACTTCGCATGCATGGGTAGACACACCCCGGGGGCCAACTGCGTGTGGCATGCACACAGCACAGTGGAGCTAGATGGCCGTCGGTGGCTCTCCTGAGCCGACGCCCTTTTATGGATCTCCATAAGGGTGTCTAGCCACCCGCCTCACCAGTCCCGGAAGGGAGCAGTGGGAGTGCCGGTTTTAGTCGCCTGACACTTTCCCCAACAGGTTGTACTGGATTACAGGTTACCAGTAGAAGATCTAATGACCTGACCTGACCTGGGGGACTACAAAGCATTCAGAGCACAATGAGATTACGTTACATTGTCACGGGATGACTTAAAGGCTGTAGATACGACAGACTGATCCAGATTGGAATTGCAGTAAGTCAGGCCTCAGAGATACTACATA
The DNA here is from genome assembly GCF_041734735.1 of Babylonia areolata. Classification (NCBI taxonomy): domain Eukaryota; kingdom Metazoa; phylum Mollusca; class Gastropoda; order Neogastropoda; family Buccinidae; genus Babylonia; species Babylonia areolata. The sequence continues at coordinate 22,650,178 of NC_134910.1, read as the reverse complement.
GCATCGTACTGTGATTGCATTTCATTTGAACATTTTCAGCAAGCAGACTCAGCTGGACTGTGTATTAAAAGACAAAAACATTCATTTAAAAAGTGATGATAGTCGTCTTTTGGATTTGAAGATGACTATGAATTCAGTCTCAGGTGGAGGATCTGTGACTGTGGGTCCGGAGGTGACTGGTGAGGCCATTCCGGGCCTGGAAAGCTTGCCAACATGTGGGACACATGTGTAGGTGATGCCTCAGTGAGAGTGAAGGTAGCTCGTGCCTCGGTGCGTTTCCTTTGAGACTCTTTGACAGTTTGATAAAAATTACAGTTGTCACTGTCTAAGAATTCTATTTGCTTCAAAATGCATTTGTCCCTATGCACTTATAAATAATTCTCATTTGAAAACAATAAGTTTTAAAGTAAATTGATGCATCTATTTGGGGATATTGTCAACACAGCCTATTGAGGTCCAGTTGTTGTTGTTTTTATAAGACGAGATGTGTTCATCTACAATAAACGTACAAAAAAGGTCCTGACAGGTCAATATTGATGATGATTCTCAGGATTTGAGCAAGGAAAAGTAGGATGAGGAAAAAAAGTGTGTAACAGCTACTGTTGCTTTTGTTCTCAATGTAGTGATTAACATCATGTCATTCTCTTGCTCTTTACAGGTACATCAACACATGGCAGTGGGGTGATGGCACAATTGTCTACAATTTTCATGCTTCATTCCGTCAGGCCGGCAAACAAGCTTTCTTCCGCAGCAATGCAAACTCTCTAAAAAACGAACGGTCCAACATTTCTACGTGCAGGTGTACCCAGGTACTAAAAAAAGTACAATAATGATTGTTCAAGAGACTGGATCAATATTACTAAACAAGATTGAAGAAAACGAAGAACAAGAACAAAAAGAAAAAAATAAAACAACACATGCAAACAACACACACACACACACACACACACACACACACACACACACACTGATGCGTACATGCATATATACATATGTATACATACATAGTCAAGCATGCCACGTGCACATGAGTATATAATGTTTTGCTGGACATACCTCAACGAGGTCAGTTTTTAGGATTTAAAAGAGCCAAGGGAAAGAGAGTGATGGATGTTGTCAGGGAGTCTGTTCCACGTCACTGGGATTTGAAAAGAAAAACGAAAGAAAAGATATTTGAAAAAGATAAGGAAAGTCTTACATCTGACGTGAGGCATTTTGAAAGTTTGGGTTGACAGTGTGTGCCTGCCGTGTACAGCGTGCAGGCCAGTGAGCAACTGATCAGCAGTGGGCACAGAGAGGGAACTCTACATTTGATGAAATGCAGGGTCGTCATTTTTTTTTTTATTAGTTGTCTGATGAAAAGCTGACAATATCATAAACGAAAAAAAGAGAACATTGTAAAAATAATAAAACAAGAACAGAAAAGGTGTAGAAGATGAAAGGACCAATGTGGGAGATGAGGGAGACAAGACAAGTTAGGACAGGACAGGACAAGACAAGACAAGACAGGACAGGACAGAACAGGACAAGACAACACAAGACAAGACAACACAGGACAAGACAGGTCAGGACAGGACAGGACAAGACAACACAGGACAAGACAAGACAGGACAGGACAGGACAGGACAGGACAAGACAAGACAGGACAAGACAAGACAGGACAGAACAGGACAGAACAAGATAAGACAAGACAGGGCAAGACAAAACAAGACAAAAGGCTTAACTTGCATTCTGTTTTTTTTTCTTCTATGTATTCTGCCTTTGTGTATGTGTGTGTGTGTGTGTGAGAGAGACAGAGACAGAGAGACAGACAGAAAGACAGAGGGACAGAGAGACTCAGATAGAGAGAGAGAGATAGAGAGGGAGACAGAAAGATAGAGACAGAAACACAGAGAGAGAGAGAGAGAGAGAGAGAGAGAGAGAGAGAGAGAGAGAGAGAGAGAAGAAGAAGAAGAAGAAGAAGAAGAGAGAATTGTCAGATGGATTTTTATTCAGAGTATTGTTATTGCAGAAGCATGCACTGTCAACAGCAGCCACTCTCTGCAAAGTTCCCACACTATCATACAATAAACCCACCAACAAAATCAGAATTGACACCAAGCTTGACATCACAATGTCACCTGTGCCGATCGTGACCTGTCCCTCGAGGCACGTGACACACGTGGCACTGGCCTGTCACCCTGATAGTCAGTGCATGGAGAAACTGAAGAGTAAAGACAGTTCACAAACTGTGATGTGCAAAGCTGCTGCAACACGAGTCACTCCATACTTCAGATGTGAGGAGACTGGTGACTACGTGCCTTACAGTGTGGTGTGTGACTGGCGTCAGGACTGTGGTGATAACAGTGATGAATTGTTCTGTCAGTTCCCACCTTGTGCAAACAACACCTTCAACTGTGGCCAGGGACAGGTCTGTTTGTCACTCTGTCTGTTAGTCTGTTGCTAAGTTTGTGTGTGTGTGTGTGTGTGTGTGTGTGTGTGTGTGTGTGTGTGTGTTTCTTTTCACAACTGCAGAATACCCAATTTCAAGCTTATATATCCCTTCTTTCTCTGTCAGTCTGTCTGTCTGTCTGTCTCTCTATCTCTGCCTCTCTCTGTGCCTCACTCTCTTTCTCTCTCTTAGAATTAGGTGTAATAGAAATATTGAGAACGTTATGGAGACTTGACGATTTCTCTGTTAGTATGTTCTTAAAATTATTTGATTCACAAATAAAACCAATTCTGTTATATGGCTCTGAAATCTGGGGATTAATGCAAATTTCACCAATAGAAAAAGTGCACATGTTTACTTTAAAAAAACCTTCTTAATGTGAGTCCAAGATCACCAAATGACATGGTGTATGGCAAGACAGGTCGTTACCCTCTGTATATATATTCCTTCTTGTCATGTATAAAGTATTGGATCAGAAGAATGGATGAAAATAGACTTCCTTATGTCTTATAAAATGCTTCTATCGCTATGTGATCAAGACAAAGAGTGCTGGGCATCTCAGGTACGAAACACTTTGTATAAATTTGGGAAAATCAAGGTGTAGAAAATGCAAGAGGACTCGTGAATGATTTCAAACAAAGACTGATCGATTGCCGTAGTCAAAACTGACACGAACATCTTCACAGCAGCAGCAGGTTTAGCGTTTATCGAAATTTCAAATCATCCATATCACTGGAATCTTACTTTACAGCAGTTAAAATTAAATACACAAGAGATGTGCTTATAAGGTTTAGAATAGGAGCCTCGGATATCCGTACAAGATGAGATTTGCTTTCGTCAGTCCAAACGACCTGAAATGTCCACTATGTAACGCTGGTATTGAAGACGAGATACGCACTTTATATTACTGTAAATCTCTTAACGATCTGCGACATAAATATATTCCATGTTGGTACACGAAACATCCCTCTGACAAAAGTTTAGAATTTATAATGCATGACACAATCCTTCATGATCTAGGTCGCTTTATTTATCACTCTAATAAACGTCGCGCTGCTTTATTATGATAACGGGCACAAACTGCGTTCTGTTATGTTATACATTTAAAACAAGGAACGTACATGTTTAAGCGGACTTGCTCACGATGGAAGGCATTTACCTTTTTGATTTTTCGATTCATGTGTTTGCATGCCCGGTTTTACAATATCGAGTCTGCACGTGCGCAAGTGTGTGTGGGGGGGGGGGAGGGGGGGAGGGGTTGGGAGGGGGGCGGCGGGGGGGAGGGGTGGGGGGGAGATGTGGGAGGGGGTGTGGGGGTGTGGGATGGGGTGTGTGTGTGTGTGCTCAACATTGTAATGGGTCAGAAGGCCTTCTACAATAAAACATTTCTGAGTTCTGAGTTCTCTCTTAGAATTTTCTTTGAAGTGATGAAGTGATACAATGTATATATACAATTATGGTGACAGTGTTACCGATCTTTGTTTAACTGCATTGTTTAAAGTTTACATCATAAAGATTATTGTAATCTGTTGACGTGAAAAAGTTACCCTCTTGTCAAAAGACCTTTGCAGGCAAGACAATAAGACAATAAGTTTCAAGTTTCAAATTTCTCTTTCTTTCTCTGTTTCATTCTCTCTGTCTCTGTGTCTCTCTGCATCTGTCCTTCTCTATCCTTCTCGCAGTCTCTGCCTTCTATTTCTCTGTATTTCTCTCTGTCTCTGTCTGTCTGTCCCTATCTCTCTTCTCTCCCTTTCCTCTAATCCAACACCAGAGAGACACAGAGAGACTGACACAGAGGCAGGCAAATAGAGACAGACGGAGAACATTGTTCAAGACAAAGTGATAATGGAGAAAGCTGAACTGTAAATTGAATTTTTTCATACTGAATTTCTGTTTTCATAAATGCTATTTTTCCTTGGTATATCCAATCACTGGCTCAGTGCATCAGTCTCATACAAATATGTGACCATCTCATCAACTGTCAGAATGGACGTGACGAGACACACTGTCATTCTGCATACAGGAAATCAAGCGTACAGATTTTCAATGTGACAAACCCACCAGCACTCGTCAGTTTTGACAGACCTGGAAGTTTCTCTTTAATCCCTCTTCCTGGAAACACAACCCAATGCCCAGCTTCTCACTTCCAATGCCCCGGAAATGGTTACTGTCTGCCTGTCTACACCAGGTGCAATGACATCAGCGATTGTCCGGGACATGAGGATGAAGCTGGATGTGACAAATTCACATGTGAAGGGTTGTACCAATGTCGTGGGAAGGATCAAGAAATATGTCTACACGTAGACCATGTCTGTGACGGTTGGCCTCAGTGTCCACAGCAGGACGATGAACTGATGTGTGGACTGACTGACTCTTGTCCTGATCAGTGTGTCTGTTATGGAGCATCGTTTACTGACCGTCTTGTCTTTCAGCCTGACACTTTCCCCAAGATACGTTACCTGGAGGGCAGGGGGAGTGGCCTGACATTGGATTTGATCATGAATCAGACCATGCTGATTTATCTTGGTGCTGGAGCATGTGGCTGGAGTAACCTGAGTGACATACATTTGCCTAATCTTCATGTATTGGATATCAGTGATAACGTTATACACTTTATCAATTTTAATCACTTTTTACATTTATATAACCTCAAAGAATTGGATCTTTCTGGTAACCCATTGTCCTCTGGCATTTCAAGTAATGACACACGTCCAAAATTGAAATCCTTGCTAGTGCTGAATATATCTCGGGTTTTATATAACATTTCTGACTTACATGCTTTATCAGATGTCATGCCACAAATTGAATTCATAGACTTTTCCCACAGCAGACTGAGCTCTCTCCATGGAAGACATCTTTTTACAAACCTAAAGCATATAGACTTGCAGGGATGCCCAGTCGTTCACTTTAGCCCTGACTTTTTCAAGGAAATGGATAATCTAAAACAACTGTTTGCTGATAACTACAGACTTTGCTGTCCTGCTGTGCTACCTAACAGTTTTGTTGGAACATGCATTGTGCCAGCGAATGAACTCTCTTCTTGCGATAATTTACTGAAATCTGGATCTTACAGGGCTGCTATTTTTATCTTTATCATTAGCGCGATGCTTGGGAACTTTTACAGTATAGTATACCGTGTACGGTCGCAAGCTAAAGTTAGTTACGAAATGTTTGTAATTCATCTGTCTATATCTGACTTTTTTATGGGAGTATACTTACTGGTGATTGGATTGGCGGACCGCGTATATGCTGGTTCCTACGTGTGGAATGAATCCTACTGGAAACAAAGCATAGTCTGTAAAATGTCTGGATTCATTTCCTTTTTGTCTTCCGAAGTGTCATCACTTCTTATTGGCCTGATCACCTTGGATCGTTTTTTGGTTATCCATTTTCCTTTCAGTCGTCTTCATTTTGGAACCACATCAGTTCACGTGACCTGCACTGTCATCTGGAGTCTAGGGGTGATCCTGGCCTCTATCCCGTTACTCCCTGTGACGTCACACTGGGAATTCTACAGCCAGACAGGACTCTGCATCCCTTTACCTGTCACTAGAATTGGCTTTCCAGGTCGTCATTATTCTTTTAGCATCATGATTGTATTTAACATGGTCATATTCATATGCATTGCTGCAGGCCAGGCTCTTATATATTGGTCAGTCAGAACCAATAGTATGGCAAACTATGACACAAAGAACAAGGAAAACACTGCTGTGAATAACGAATCCAGATCTACAAAGGCCACGGTCGCTCGTCGTCTTCTGGTCATTGCCATGTCAGACTTTCTGTGCTGGTTCCCCATCGGTGTCTGTGGACTCTTGGCGAAACTGGGTGTTCCTGTTCCAGGAGAGTTCAACACAGCAATGGCTGTCTTTGTGTTGCCATTCAACTCCGCTCTAAATCCATTTCTTTATACATACACTATTGTGCATGAAAAACGCCGGAAAAAGAAAGAACTGAAACTGCAAAAACTTATTGCTGCACAGGTTAAAGGACAAATATCTGGCCTGAACAAATGAGATGTTTATATGTTTATATGATGTACTATTTTCCGAAATTGTTTATCTTCCCTGTAGCTTTTGTGAACAATGATGATAATGATGAAAACGATGATGTTGATGATGATGATGACATCATCAAGAACAACAAGAATAAAAAACGTATTGACATTCATCTTCAGCAGCAGCAGCAACAACAACAGCAGCAGCATCATGATAAAAGTAGAACACGATGCCACAGGTTCCCTATGATAGTGAGTGGGAGGGATCATTGTGTAGTGAGAGTCTCCATGATTTATTAGGTTTGAAGTTCATCCTGGCTGACACAACTTGCTCGTTCAGCCACTTCAATATTTCACGGGTGTTGTCCTCTTTTGTTGAAAGGACTGTTGTGTCATCCATGGAAGCTTTTAAAGGAGGTATCTGGTATTCGTTACCGAGGTCGGCTCGATCCGTTCCCTTCATTGAGGCCTTCAAGATCACTTCCATTGCCACCACGAATGGTATCGGAGAAATTGCACAGCCCATATCTATGCCCACTTCCAGATTGATCCAATCTGTCATGTATTTCTTGGTGGTGAACTGCATTGAGAAGCCATGGAAGCACTTCTTCAGCATTTCCCTGGTGTTCGTTGGTACATGGTGCATCTTGAGAGCCAGTTGGATCATCTCATGAGGAACTGACCCGTATGCATTTTCCAGATCCAGCCATACCACGTCAAGGTTCTTTTTCTCTGCCTTTGCTCTTTGGATTGCATCCCAAATCGTTGTGGCATGTTCTACACAGCCAGGAACTCATGGGATGCCGCCTTTCTGGACTGACACATCCAGGTACTCATTTTCTGTGAAAAATTTGTCAGTCTTGCAGCCATGACAGAGAAGAAGGTTTTTCCTTCGACATTCAGGAGCGATATTGGTCTGAACTGGCTGATGGTACTTGAATTCTGCTCCTTCGGGATGTACACGCCATCAGCTATCATCCACTGGTCGCTGATCTTCAGGTTCCTCCATGCTGATCTTAACACTCTTTGGAGCCACTCAAGGACTTCAGGTTATTTCTTGTACAGCAGGTACGGTATTCCGTTTGGCTCTGGTGATGATTTGGCCCTGGTCTTCTTGACCACTGTATGTACTTACTCAAGGGTTGGTGGTTTATCGCTGAACTTCTCTGGTTTCCTGGGACCAAACCCTTGAGATCTAGTGGCTTCTTTCTTTCCGGATCAGAATACATTTTCCTGAGGTGCTGTTCAAGTGTTTCTTTGTTCACTGTGAGTGTCCCTGATTTGGGCTGCTCGAACAATTTCACAGCGAACTGAAAGGGGTCTCGGAAGAAACAGTCTTGTGTCTTCTTCTTTTTGCTCCTTTTGCTCCTTGCTGATTCTGCTTTACTAAGGGCACTGTGCTTTGCTTTCAGGTCATTCCAAAGTTTCTGTAGGCACTGCTTCTCAAATTCTGAAGCTGTCTTCATCGTTTTCTTGAGCTTTCCTTTTGCATTTCGGATGTTGTCTATTTCTCGTTGTCGCCTGGATTTTTGAGGAGGTGTTCTTGTCTTTGGTTCTTTCCCTCCATAGGTTTCCCGACAGGTTGCGTACACGATATCTCCGTAGGTGGCTAACTTGTGTTCCAAGGTGCTCTTTCCTATCAGCACATCAAGATTTCAAGCTATTTTCTGGTCCACCTCTTCCCATTCCTTTTTTTGCATTTGCAGGTGGCAAGTTTAGTTTCTGGCTTTTGGCTTCAAGATCTTATACAAATGATTCATCAGAATTATCAGCGTGGATGTTCTTGGCACTGTGGTTTGAATCCTGGCCTTGGTTTTCTGACGTCTTATCTGCTGGTGCAGTGCGCTGCTGAGCATTCGTCAGATTCTTCATACAACCCTTTTTGGTCCTGCGGATCTTCATGCCACGCTCAGTGGGGAATTTCCTCCCACAGACACATGGGAATTCCATCAGTTCTGAAATCGTAGTCCGTTTACCATTTGCAGTCGTGTTTCTGTTGACGCCAATGGATTCATCATTCTCTCCACCTTTCGGTGAATCCTGGGAGCATCTCATTTGTAGCAATTGATTAAGGGTAATGTGGGCTGCCAACCCACGGAACCCGAGAGTCTAGTCTTTCCCACTGTCACTCAGTCTTTCCCGAACGTCATTCAGACTGTTCCTGAAAGTCAGTGGCTTACCCATGTCTCAGTGACAAGAAACTCTCTGGAGAGCTGGACAGTACAAGGTCTTCAGAGGAGAAGCCCCTCACAGTCAAGTGTTTCGGTCCTTAACTCCTTACACTCTAAGGGGGCTGGACCGCACCCGGTCATGACTCCTGGATGCCCTTGTATTGCCGCCTTTTCTTTCTTCTTTTTTTTTCCCTGGTCCTCAGCAGGTTGGAGCACAGGTCTCCAGGGTGGTCACCACTTCAGGACTGAGTCACCTTTCCTGGCAGATCTCTGGTGTGACAAAAACTAGCTCGGTACAATACTGTACAATATGGACCTGGATGTGGATCTTACACAACACTTCTTAGTGGAAGCCCTCCACCATCAGATACAAATATTGTCACGAAGTATGATTCTTCATTACTGGAAAGTAACAACAAAACTTAAGTAAAGAAAAATACTACTACTCCACTTGCAGAAGCGGACAACTTCAACCCCACGAAGAAAAGCTAACTTACACTGTGGGAGGGGGGGGGGGGTCTGTTTTTTTTGTTTTTGTTTTTGATTTATGTTTTTCAGAAAGCATGACACATGGTGCACACAATGAATGATACAACTTTTGATTTATTCTACATGAAATTGTTCTCTCTGTGTGCGCAGAAACACATGCACACACTGACGCGAAAAAAACACAAAAAACCAAAACAAAACAAACAAAAAAAACACCCAAAACAAACAAACAAGAAAAAACAAAACAACCCGAAACACAAGGTGATGACAGATTTACATTGTGTGTACACAGTTAACACACATTTAAGCCAAAAATGTGCCACTACTGTCTGCCTTCAAAGCACAACTTTTGGTTCTCTTGGCTGTGCATGTGCATTGTGTGAGTACAGTGTGTGTGTATGTGTGTGATTATGTGTGTGTGTGTGTGTGTGTGTGTGTGTGTGTGTGTGTGTGTGTGTGTGTGTGTGTGCATATACCTGCACCTGCGTGTGTGCAGAGCAACTTATAATGTATGCTGTTGATTATTGTATACTAAGGACTGCAGTTTGAATTCTTGTCACTTACAATTAACATAGTTAACACAGGATCATCATATTCACTGTAACAACTTTATTTGACACAAATCACGCTCTGGAGAAGTAGAAATATTTACATCACACAGAAACTGGAATCAATCTGCACTGTGAAATATTACAGTCAGTGCTCAACAAGTGCTTTGTTCACTATGTGGAGCACCTGAAAGACCTAGAAAAGCAGGATAAAAAGACACCTGAAAACACAGCATGACAGGCCTGAAACCCTGCAACGTTTTCTGAAGCCATACAATGATCAGGTAGAACAACCAGCAAACATGTCAAGGAAGGGACAGAAAATACACCTGTTTACTTTCAGGTCACTATGACTTTTTGATGAAAGTCTGTGGGATCTCAGGCGCTCAAAGGACTCGTCCCTGTCTTTTCTTCACAACTCACAAATCCAAGTCTGACCGCATTCCATTGAAGTCAGTTTCACCAATGTCACAAAGCGTAGTCTCAGGCGGATCAGGAGAGACAACTATAACCTAAAGAACTATAAATAGAAACAGATCACAATGCCCACACATACGTACACATGAATCAGAAAGAACTACCGTGATCTGTTAGAAGAGGAATGCCAGACACTGGACAAAGCAACAGCAGAACCACTATCTATAACTGACAGACCTACACCAGAGGAAGGGGTTTCTTCACTGACTATGTGGAACAAGTGGAAGTACTGCAGTCCCATGAGGAAGAAGTGCATACCATAATGACGACCGACACCCTGACCTGCCCAGATAAGTCAGTTTCAGTTTCAGTAGCTCAAGGAGGCGTCACTGCGTTCGGACATATCCATATACGCTACACCACATCTGCCAAGCAGATGCCTGACCAGCAGCGTAACCCAACGCGCTTAGTCAGGCCTTGAAAAAAAAAGAAGAAAAAAAAGGTGAATAAATAATAGATAAGCTTACACAAATAAATAAATAAATAAATAATAACTATAATGTTAAAAAAGGGTAGTAGTAGTAGTAGTAGTAGTAGTGGTAGTAGTAGTAGTAGTAGTAGTAATAATAATAATAATAATAATAAATTAATAACAATAATAAATAAATAAATAAATAAATAAATAAATAACAATGATGATAAATAAGCAAATAGATATAAAGCATGAAGGCACACATTTACATATACACCCACACATGCATAACAGATATGCACCGAACATGCAGTTTCACAGATAAGTCAGTCTCGGGTAACAGCCTTTCACTGACAAGCATGCTGGTCAGCACTGGTCAAGCAGTTAACAGGAACATTGCTAATTACGGTTTCCTTGTGGGTTTTTCGTGGACCAGTCAACAGGGTTTTCTTTGACAAATCAATAGGGTTTTGACCAGTCAGCAGGGTTTTCGTTGACCGATCAACAGGGTTTTGACCAGTCAAGAGGGTTTTCTTTGGCAAGTCAGCAGAGTTTTGGTTGACTAGTCAACAGGGTTTCACTGACCAGTCAATACGGTTTTCTTTGACCAGTCAGTGGGGTTTTGACCAGTCAACAGGGTTTTCATGGACCAGTGAGCAGGGTTTTGACCAATCAACAGGGGTTTCTTTGACCGGTCAACAGGGTTTTCATTGACCAGTCAATAGGATTTTAATTGACCAGTCAACAGTATTTCAACAGGGTTTTCGTTGATCAGTCAACATGATTTTCTTTGACCAGTCAGCAGGGCTTTTGGTAACCATTCAGCAGGTTTTGACCAGTCAACAGCGTTTTCTTTGACCAGTCAACATTGTTTTCGTTGACCAGTCAACATTGTTTTCGTTGACCAGTCAACAGGATTTTAATTGACCAGTAAACAAGATTTCAACAGGGTTTTCTTAGACCTGTCAACAAAGTTTTCATGGACCAGTCAGCAGGGTTTTCATTGATCAGTCAGCAGGACTTTTGGTGACCAGTCAGCAAGGTTTTGGCCAGCCAACAGGGTTTTCATGGACCAGTCAACAGGCTTTTCATGGATCAGTCAACAGGGTTTTGACCAGTCAACAGGGTTTTGACCAGTCAAAGGCATTTTGACCAGTCAACATGGTTTTCGTTGACCAGTCAACAGGGTTTTCATTGACCAGCAAGTGGAGTTTTGAACAGTCAACAGGGTTTTCGTTGACCAGTCAACAGGGTTTTCATTGACCAGTCAACAGGGTTTTCGTTGACCAGTCAACAGGGTTTTCTTTGACCAGCCAACAGGGTTTCCATTGACCAGTCAACAAGGTTTTGACCAGTCAACAAGGTTTTCGTTGACCAGTCAACAGGTTTTGTTGTTGTTTTTTTTATTGACCAGTCAACAAAGGAGTCCTGCCCAGCCCAGCCACGTGTGCTTCCCGAACATTGATCCTCCAACGACAACATGTCTGTTTTCTCTGGTTTGGGGGTACATGCTCCACAGCCCACAGATTCGTAAATTGTGTCTCTGCTAAACACAGACAGTCGTCGCATTGTCCAGAAGCAAACTAACAAATAATTGTGCGTAAATGGAACAGTAACAGAGTGGAGAAAGTGAGGTGGATAGAAAAGAAGAAAGACAGTCTGTTGGCTGGCAAATGTCAATACTTTAGAGGCGCGGAGGGGGGGGGGGATTTTTCAAGGTTACTTATTTGTGTATTTTTATGTAGGAGATAATGATTAGCATGTCTGTTAGGTTCAGATCACGGAACAGTACAGGAGGTTGGAAAATGTATGGCAATATCTTCCCTTTCTTTGGAACCTACTTCCGACCATTTTTTTTGTCTATTCTTTTCTTTATTCATTTCTAATTTATACGTTCATGCCATTTATTTTCTTTATCAATCATATAAAATATCAATTAATAAGATTAATCAATTTATTCGCTCATTCATTTTATATATTTACTTATTTATCTATCTCTCTCTCTATATATGATTTTTTTTCCTCAAGGTCTGACTAAGCAATGAAGGATGAAAGTGATGGAAGGTGAATTGTTGTCAATCATGCACACCTAAACAACAACCACTCACTCACTCACTCACTCAGAACTCCATACCAATCACAGTGGAGTTGCAATATATTTATATTTGTATTTCTCTTTTTGTTGTCACAACAGATTTCTCTGTGTGACATTTGGGCTGTTCTCCCCAGGGTGAGCGCGTCGCTAAACAGAGCGTCACCCTCCCTTTTTTGGGGGGAGGGGGGGGGGAGAGGGGGGGTGGTATGGGGGGGGGAGGGGTATTTCCTATCGAAGAGAATTTTTTCTACATAATTTTGACAGGGACAACCCTTTTATTGGGGTTCTCTTACATGCATTAAGTGCATGCTGCACACGGGACCTCGGTTTATCGTCTCATCCGAAAGACTAGCGTTCAGACCACTACTCAAGGTCTAGCGGAGGGGGAGAAAATATCGGCGGCTGAGCCGTGATTGGAACCAGCGTGCTCAGATTCTCTCGCTCTGTATGATGTTGTTTGGATCAGGTGGTAACCCATCTAGCATACCCATTTTTAAATGACTTGGTGACGTCATTGATTAGAAACATGTGGTGAAGATTAAGGTGTTTATCTTACTTCAGAGCTGACATGGAACATTCCCTTTGATTACATCTTAACAAAGGCAAGGAAAAGTATCAATTTTATGAAAATTATAAGCCCTGGGGAATGGATACAAAAACACTGATTCATCTTTCCACGGCCCTTGTAAGGTCTAAGATAGCCCATGCACAAGAAATGCTTTTCAGTGCACCTAAATATCTATTACAAAAGATTCAAAGTGTAGACTGTAAAGCTACCAGAATTGCCCTCTCATGCATCCAACCAGGAAACATACAAAACAGTCGGAATTCATCCCTTAAATGAACATCGTGAGATAGCAACAGCAAAATTCGCTGTGAGATACACTTCAATGACAACAAAATCCATTGCTGATATACTGACAGTAAGATCTGACACGGATTTTTTTCTAAAAGAGCCAAAGCCATTTCATCACAAGAAATAGCATGACAGAGTTAGTTGCAAAACCACATCATATTCCAGATTTTGATATCAGTTAATCTGAAACAAAAAAGGAAGAAAACATCAATATCACAAGTACTGCCAGAATTCAAAATATCAGATTCATCTCCATATATTTACAGATTGATCTGTTCTTGATGACAAAAATGCTGGTGCGGCTTTCTATATTCCTGCCTTTAAAGCTGAAAAATCTTACTTTATTGGAAAACATCTTTCCATCTTCACGGTTGACCTAATTGTTATTATACAAGCTCTGAACTACTTTACCTTTACCTTTACCTATCCCTTGACCCGTGGGTGGGTCGTTGGGGCACCATGGATGACTGCCTGGTCAGCTCGCGCCACCTGTCTCGGTCCTCAGCGGCCCTTTGAGTTGTGGCAAATGGCAGGCCCGTCCACTCTTTGATGTTGTCCTCCCACCGCTTTCTCTGTCTGCCTCTCTTCCTCCTTCCTTGTACGGTACCCTGCAGGATGGTCTTGGCTAGGCCGTCTGATCGTGTGACGTGTCCATACCAGCGGAGCTTGCGTTCCTTCACTGTGGTTCCTTCAGAGGCGAACTACTTTGGGAGCCATCAAATAGGTTTCTCGAAACTAGCTTTCTTAGTTGATTCCAAGTCAGTACTTTATGCTCTAGAATGGAAAAACCAGGCAATGTCATACAGTTATAAGTCGAGAGCAAGCTCGATTTCATGTTCCATTCACACGCGACAACTTTATCAAAGTGGCGAAATCGTTTTAGAGAGGATGTGAAATCACGTCAATTGGCAAACACTATTGTGGGCTCTTCGAAAATAGTGTAGTCTAGTTGTGTCTACCATATATATGTAAAATTATAGCTTTTGACGGGATGTTTATCAGGCTGCGAGTAAATAGTATGCTACTGTTCCTGCTGAGCTGCAAACACCTCCAGATTCTTCTTCTTCTTCGTTCGTGGGCTGCAACTCCCTCGTTCACTCGTATGTACACGAGTGGGCTTTTACGTGTATGACCATTTTACCCCGCCATGTAGGCAGCCATACTCCGTTTTCGGGGGTACACCACCAGATAACTCTACAGGTATGTCCCCGCTGTCTGGACGTGTTCATCGTGAGGTCACACACACCCACGTAACACCTGGCTGTCTCTCAGGAACCACAATGACGACAAGCTGTGCCATCGTCAGCACACATCATTGGTGGACATGACGTATGGCTACGGAGCTCAGAGTCCGAAGCACACAGCAGTTGCAGGCAGGGCAGGGGCGGACACAGCTCTGTGTCACCGATCTCCATCAGCTGCCCAGCACTGGAGGCAGTCTCCCTCAAATGGCTTCACTGTATCGTTGTGGCACAGCGGCCACTTCACCAGCAGCATCAGTCTCAAACTGCCAAGGCTGAAGGCTTTTCCATTTGGAATGACCCTCAGGTTATATTTGTTCCTCGTTGTACCACGAAACATTACCAACAACGTAAACTCTTTGGGGTTATTTCTGTTTGATTTTGTTTGGGTTTTTATCCCCGTCGTTTTCAGCTACATTATCTGACAGCCTTTGTGTTCCATACACACTGTACGAGTTGAACTGTTGAACTGTGTGTGTGTGTGTGTGTGTGTGTGTGTGTGTTGGAGCTCATGTACGTTCATATGTATTTGACTGTGCTTTCATATCTGTGAAACTGCGTTTTTGGGGCATATCTGTTACGCATGTGTGGGTGTATGTGTGAATGTGTGTCTTCATGTTTATATTTATTTGCTTATTTATCATCATTGTTGTCTTATTTATTTATTTTTATTATTTTTTTTCATTAATTTCATTACTGCTATCTATCTATCTATATATATATATATATATATATATATATATATATATATATATATATATATATATATATCATAATTATTATTTATTTATGTATGTACGCTTATCTATCTATCTATCTATCTATCTATCTATCTATCTTTTTTTTTTTTTCTCAAGGCCTGACTAAGCGCGTTGGGTTACGCTGCTGGTCAGACATCTGTTTGGCAGATGTGGTGTAGCGTATATGGATTTGTCCGAACGCAGTGACGCCTCCTTGAGCTACTGAAACTGAAACTGAATCTGACGCCACAACCCTAGAGCTGAAACGAGTCGTGTGTCGGCCCCTTAATTCAGTCACTGAACGTTCCCGTTAAAAGCCCGAGAGGCAGCGGAGGTCGCCACCAGTCCGATAGACGACTGTTCTGACAGAGGATGGCGCTGAAGACGTGTGTGGTTGGTTTGCTGGCCTTGGTGTTTGTCATTGCTACAGCCCATACATGGACCGGGTGAGTCAGTCAGTCAGATAGTCAGTCAGTTAGTCACTGAGTTAGCTGTCAGTTATATTAGCTTTTTTAATTAAAAAAATTCCTTTCTTTCTTTGATTATTGTAGTGTGTTATCATTTATTTATAGTACATCGGTTTGTTTATTCATTAGTTGTGTAAGAATATTTGTCTGCTTTCGCTGTTAAATGAAGATATTGCAATACATTGTTGTTTGAGCGATTATAATTTATTTCAATTACCTTTGATTTCCTTTGAAACAATCACCCTCGATAATTCTCCATACCTTCCCATGCCCCCCCCCCCCCTCTCTCTCCAAATGAATAAATGCGATTTTGTTTCCTCACTGAATGTTTTCTAGATTGCTCATTTGATTTCAGTGGTGTCTTTACTGAATACATTAAGTTTTATGCACCAGTAAAAAAAGTTCTTTTCAGGGAAGACGCTCAAGTGGAGTGTTGTTAGTGAGAAAGGGTCTGACAGAGTGTGAAAGAAATATAGAATGTCATAATACTATTGCGATTAAAGTGGATAAGAGTGTATTTGGCACAGATAAAGATGTTGTTGTTGTTGCTTGCTATGTTGTTCCAGAAGGAGGTCCTGCATATAATGATAAAATGATTAAAGATGGTGTCTTGATGCTGGAAGAATCATTGTTGAAAAATTACGAAAAGGATGATGTATATCTTGTGATATTAGGGGATCTGAATGCTGGAACAGGTAATAAACAAGCTGAACCTGAAGTAATTACAACTGTATTGATGATGTAACGTATGATAGTATGGATGGAGACATTTGTGCACGCTGTTCTAAAGACGAAACAATAATTTTGGGAAAACGTTGTTGGACTTGTGTTTCATGTTTGATTTGATTATTTTGAATGTTTTTTGTAATGGTGACCGATATGGAGAACATACTTTTGTGTCCACATCACGAATGAAGAAGTCAAGAGACACATCCGCAATGAAATCGGGCCCTATGCTGACCTTCAAACACTCGCCAGACAACGAAAACTGAAGTGGTTTGGTCATGTCACACGCTCCTCTGGTCTTGCTAAAACAATCTTAAAAGGCACAGTGAGGGGAGGAAGAAGAAGAGGCAAACAAAGGAAGAGATGGGAGGACAACATCCGAGAGTGGACAGGCATGGAGCTGAGAGACACCCTGAGAGCGGCCGAGAGACGCGAGGACTGGAGAAAGGTGGTTGACAAAGCTTCGAAGGCGCCCCAAAGGATTCGGAATCTGAGGGATCGGTGACGGTGACGGTGACTTTTGTGTCACCTAATGGATGTAGTGTGATAGATTATTTTCTCATTCCTGGTGATTTGTTATTCTGTTTTGATTTACATGTTGGTGATTGTGTGGATTCGTGGCATCTTGAGGTAACTTGGGAAATGGTCCATAAAAATTCAAAGGTTACAAACCAAATGCAAGAGTGTGAAGAAAAAAATGTGTGGTCGGATGAGAATGCTTTTCTTTACCAGAATGAACTAGATAGTGCTGCATTTTATGACAGTTTGCAGAAAGCTTTTCAATTGTTGGATGTTGATCTGAGTGATAGTTTAGACCAATTTGTTACTGCTTTGTGTGGAGCTGCTGCATGTATGGTGCGAAAAGTGGGGCATGGAAGGAAAAAAATCAATGACTGGTTTGATGGTGAATGTGCCCAAAAGAAACAAGAGGTTAATAGATGGTTAAAAAGATTTCAGAGGTGTAATACGAAACTTTGTGTTGCTTTCGTGGACTTAAAGAAAGCCTTTGATTCTGTTAACTGCAATGCATTGTGGAATGTTCTTCGAAGAAGTGGTGTGAGAGGGAAATTATACATGACTCTGTGTTCACAACTCAGTTTGTGCATGTGTGCGTGTGAAGGGTATATACTCAAATTACTTTGATTGTCCAAATGGAGTGAAACAAGGCTGACTTCTGAGCCTCAGTTATTTTCGTCTTTTTTATTTTTTTTAAGATTTTTTTTAATGAACTGGCTGTGGAACTGCCCAAAAGAGGTAGACATGGTATTCAGCTAATACCTGGAGCTGTTGAACTATTTTTGCTTCTATTTGCTGATGATGTTATTCTTTTATCTGGAACAGTTACAGGTTTACAGAATCAATTATATGCCTTAGAAGAAGAAGCAGATTGTTTAGGTTTGACAGTGAACTTGGATAAGACTAACGTTATGGTTTTTAGAATGGGTGGACACTTATCAGTACACGAAAAATGGTATTACGGAAGTTCAGACGTTAGAGTGGTTAATTCATATAAATACTTAGGAATGATATTTTCAACAAAATTAAGTTTGAATTATGCATGGGAAGATTCGTGTAGTAAAGGGAAAAAAGGCTTCATCGAAATTTTGAAAACTTTAAGAAAGCTGAATGTTTTTGATTGTTGTTTGTTTTGGAATCTATTTGACACACAGATAGAACCATCAGTTACATATCCATCTGAAATTTGGGGACTAAACGTGAATTCGCAGATTGAGAAAGTACATAGTTATGCTATCAAACGTTTTCTTAATGTGCCAATACATTCATCCAACACAGTTTTATATGGAGAAACGGGAAGATATCCTTTGTATGTAAAAACAAATGTAAGGTGCATTAAGTACTGGTTGAAACTGTTGAAGCTTCCACAAACACATCTTTGTAGGCAGGCCTATGATATGATGTATGTACAATTAGAGTTAGGGAAAGAAAACTGGGCTCACAGAATACATATGGTTTTATCAGAACAAGGTTTTGAAATTGTGTGGTTGTCACAGGGAGTAGGAAATGAACAGCAGTTTATCTCAGAATTTAAAGACAGACTCATTTGTTCTTTTAAACAGAACTGTCATTCGGTCATGGAAAGCAAAGAAAGCTATAGTTGGTTTTTCTAATTTAAGAATGTATTTCAGCCTGAAAAAATTCTAAATGTTATTACAGACAAATGGCACAGAATTAGTTATGCAAGGTTTAGATTAAGGACACTTGGTTTTAACGCAAATAAGAAATGGTTTGAACTTGGGACTTCCACAGGACTACCTTGTCCTGCATGTGGATTCCAAATTGATGATGAAAAACATTTTCTCTTTCAGTATAAAGCTTATGAGGTTGTGCGAGAAAAATGTAAACTTTTTAATTCAGATATAGCTAGTTTCTGTTTTATCGTCTGAGGATGATATTGTAATTAAATCAGTTGCTAAGTTCATCGCAGAGAGGCACAAACAATTAGACAAGGTTTTCTTAACAATAATTAAAACAATGAATTTGAAGGTAGTTAACTACGGTTGATGTTGATGCTGAATTGTTCTTAAAGGAAAGTACAGACTACAAGAAAAAAACGTGTGAATGGATGGTCAAAAAAGAAGTATTTCATGAATGTTTCTATTGTTTCTTGTTTGATTGTTTGTTTGTTTCATTCCTTTGCATATTGTGTTGTAAGTGTGCTGCTAATCTTTATTTATCTTCAGTGTTGATAATTTTGATAATTTATTTGATAATCATGGGAAATATCATCAGTTGGCATTGTAACAAATGTTAACCCCTGAACCCCCTTGTCAAGAAACCTTTTTGTAGGGAATGACAATAAACCGTTTCAAGTTTCAAGGTCAAAGTTCTCTCTCCAAGTTTTGTATTGTATTGTTTTGTAAACCTCTTTTGTCACAGCAAATTTCTTTGTGTGAATTTAGGGCTGCTGTCCCCGGAGAGATCGTGTCACTACAATGAGAGCACCATTTCTTTTTATCTTTTCTTTTTTTTCACGCATGTGTATTTGCTTTCCTATGCAAGTGGATTTTTCTTTGGAAATTTGCCAGGGACATTCCCTTAGTGCCGTGGGTTCTTTTACGTGCGCTAAGTGCATTCTGCGCACGGGACCTCGCTTTATCATCTCATCCGAATGACTAGCGTCCAGATCACCACTCAAGGTCCAGTGAAAGGAGAGAGGATTAAACCAGTTCGCTCTGATTCTCTCGCGTCCCAGGCGGTGACATAACCACTAGGCCACCACTTCAAGGGTTTTGTTAACATGGTAGTAAGAAGTTACACCCCGCCATCACACACACACAAACACACACACACACACTGACACACACACACACACACACACACACACACACACACACACACACCCTGTCCAACTCACTCCCTTCTTCTTCCACTTACCCCCCCACCCCTCTTTTTTTGTCGTCTAATATCACCATTGAGTAGATTACTACTACTACCACCACCACCACTACTTCTACTACTACAACAGAGAGAGAGAGAGAGAGAGAGAGAGAGAGAGAGAGCATGTCAGTGGCCTATTCAACTGGATCCTAAGGAATGTTAATGTGCTACAGCAGTTTAGGTGCTGAGATGAGAATAAAAAAAATAATAAAAAAAAAAAAAAAAAGCACTTTCCCCGTCACCAGAACATGACGTGAAACTGTACACTTTCTTACAGACATGTGTGCTCTCGCCAAGTGGCCATGTACGCATCCAGAATGGCCCCTTGGGATTGGTGAGTTAGCGTGTGTGTGTTTGTGTATTTTGTGCGCGTGCGGACACACACACACACTTCTATTTCTTGTAATTGTTTATTTCCATATTATCGTTTCCAGGGCCCCACATCCCCCATTTTTTCCTTTTTTTTAATTAAAAAAAATAATTTTCTTCTCTTTTTTTATGAGGGCAGGATGTAAAAAAGCTGTATAAGCTTATTCTTTTACCCTCAATAAAGATCATTTTGACATGACTTGACACACACACACACACGCGCACACACTATTCACAGCATGAATAAAACGCAGTTTGGGCGGATAGATCTGTTGTCGTACCACTTAAACAGATGGGTTTTAAGAAGCTGTGTGTCCAGTCCTCCGGCACATGTCCATTGTGGAAACTGTTTTAATACAGATTGAAAAGTTTGCTTCTGTCTTCTTCCGATAGCTCCTTGATGTCCGAGTAGCGAACTTTGTCTGGGCCAGGGGCAGATTCTTTCTTGCATTTAGCTATTGCTTCGTTTAGATCATCTATTGTCAAGTCATCATCGGGTCCAGTCTGCATAAGGGTTTGGTTTAACTCCTCAACATATTTCTTTTTTCTCATCTAAGTTTCTTTGATCGCTCTGTTGTATGAAACGTTTGAGCAGGGTGGATCCTTTTTCTTCGTTTGTCTTAAGTTTGGTTCCGTGAGTGTCTAACATGTCTGGGGTTGTTGTTGTGCACGTTTTCCCTTCCATGCGACGATAAAATTGGCAGAACTCTGTCAATGTTGTGTCATAACTGAGTGCCTCGCAAAACTGTTTCCACTTGTCATTTTTGGCCTCTTGAGCAATGACCTCAAACTGTTTAGTTTTTTCTTTCATTTTTTTGTTTCAATATCTTTGTCCGGAGAAGGTTTTGTTATTTCTTTTTGCCAAAGTTTGACAGCCGCATGTTTTTCTATCCAGGCTCTCTGTGTGTCGGTATTCTGCCATGGGGGCTGAATAGTTTGCATCCGGTTCGGTGCCGTTCTTTTGTTTCTTCTGCGTCTTAAGTTTTCGATGATGGTTGTCTCTTTGGTTTCATACTGAAATGGATCACGCGGTTTCATACAGTGTTTATCTGACAGTTTCTGTAGACTGAAAACTACCGGGAGGTGGTCACTGCCTTGGTGTGGAAGCGTCTCTGTATTCATTCCTGCTCTGAATTTTGGAGATGTTAGAGCGATGTCGATCACACTGTCACTGTCCCCTTGTCTTGTTCCAAGGCGAGCTGGGGATGTGGTTGTTAATGGGCTAAGAAGAATTTCCACTATCATTCCTTCAAGTGCGAGTCCTTGTGGGTTGGTGTTCCATTGGTCCCATAACTTCGATCTTGCATTGAGGTCTCCACAGATAATGACTGAGTCTCCAAGTTCGTTCTCTGTTTCCTCTAAAAAGGCCCAATCCTCTTTTGTTGCGCAGGTTCCTGGGTGAACATAGGCATTGATGAGCACGATGGTTTTGTGAATTCCGTCAGGTTTTTCAAGATGCACACCCACTATTCACATGAGTTGCTACACCATTTCTCTAGATTTATGGTGGAAACTTTGTTTTTTAGGTTTTTGTTCAGTATGATTGCTACTCCTCTTCCTTCATTCCTTTGAAAGACTGTGACATTCTCAAACTGTATTGGTCTTTCTGCACTTGTCCTGGTCTCTTGGAGACACAAAATGTCAGAATCATATGCCAATTTCTCAATTGTTGAGATTCTCATTCTCGCGCTGGAACAATTCCAACTGCCGATTCTAAAGAATTTCTTTGACAGCTGCTCTGCTTTTGTCATTCTGCTACCTGAGCACAAACTTTTCCCGCCTCTTTTTCCACGTCTGTTTTGGGGTTTTGGGGATCTGAATTTATGTCTCGTGCTATGCAGCTGATCCCCGAGGTGCACGCGAGACAGGGTTTTGTTAGTATCCATAGAAGGGTGTTCTATGTGGTGAGGGAAAATATTCGGTCGCCCTGACAGAGCCTCTTATCAGGGAAGGGCAATGGATGTCCATCTGTGTGGAGTCCGTCAGCCTGTGTCGCCCTAAGGCCAGACTGCATACAGTTAGTGACCGTTTAACCCAACAGCCATTCATCCCATTGGTACTGTATGAAAGCCGTGGGATTGGGGATTTTAGTCAGGTTGTCTCCTCTTAGCCGGTGGAAGGGTACATCTGGGTATTGTTGCGAAGCAGATTGTATTTTGCGGAAAACTACAGGTCCTTCTGTAATATTTTGAGCCCTCTCAATAATTGACTAATAATTTAAAAAAATAAACAATATCATGATGGCAAATTATTAATCATCATCATGGCCTGGCTTCGCTGACGAAGATCTAGGAAGGGCGTTGTCCACGTCTGATGCAGGCACGCTCATGGCTGACAAGGCCAATGCGGGAAAAGCAGAGTCGGCCGCAGCGGTTGCAAGGGAAAGTCTGGTCTGGGTTCGCGGCTGCAGCGTTGTGGTTCTTCCTCCTTCTGCGTTTGTCCTCAAGGCTGGCCCTGCGGTTGTTTTCGAAGGAGGAGACAGCTTGGTGGATGGTGCGTCGCCAGGTCTCTCGATCAGCGGCTACTGCGGACCACTGGCGATGGTCAATGTGACAGGCACCGAGAGCTTTCTTCAAGGAGTCTTTGTATCTCTTCTTGGGTGCTCCTCTGTCACGGTGGCCAGTGGACAGTTCGCCATACAGCGCGATCTTGGGCAGGCGGTGGTCCTCCATCCTGGACACGTGCCCTGCCCAACGTAGCTGGGTCTTTAGCAGCACTGCCTCGATGCTGATAGTCTTTGCCTGCTCCAGGACCTCGACATTTGTGATGTAGTCACTCCAGTGGATGCTGAGGATGGTGCGAAGGCAGCGCTGGTGAAAGCGATCAAGCAGTCGTATGTGGTGCCGGTAGGTGACCCAGGTTTCGGAGCCATACAACAGGGTGGGCAGTACAACAGCTCTGTACACGCTGATCTTTGTGTCTTTCTTCAGGTGTTTGTTGTTCCATACTCTCTTGTACAGCCTGCCGAATGCGCTGTTTGCCTTTGCAAGTCTGTTGTCGATCTCCTTGTCGATCTTGGCGTCAGACGAGATGGTGCAGCCTAGGTAGCTGAACTGGTGGACCGACTTCAGCTCTGTCTCACCGATGTTGATGTGAGGAGCGTGGAATTCTTCCCGTGGGGCAGGCTGGTGGAGAACTTCCGTCTTTTTCAGACTGACTTCTAGGCCGAAGAGCTGCGCAGCCTCTGCGAAGCAGGACGTTATACGCTGCAGGGCCGCTTACAGGACTTGGAATAGTTGGTGGCGCGGACGTGGACATGTCCTTCAAGCCTGCGCAATGGAATTTTTAGGTGGAGTGCAGTGTGCGCAGTACTGGCCCCACCCTTTACACCCGTGGTTCATCTGCCATAGCCTAGCAAGCTGGGACGGTGACAGTGAGGTCCTCAGGTCGTAGGTTTTATATCAGACTGTCCTTGTCCTAGCCTCTGGCTCAAAAACCTTCCTCGGAGGCACGGGGGCGCGGCTACTGAAAGTCGGGACATGGCCATGGACCCAGGGTCAATGCATGTCGAGACTGTCCTGCATTCCTTAGCACTTCATGGGTTTTACTTCAGACTTTTCCTTGTCTTAGATGGACTGCCTTCCCAGGCTGTCGAGCTCCATCTGCCCACATGTGACAGGTAGCACAGGGTTACATGGTACCTGTGGCAGGTAGAGACCTGACCTGACCTGTTAATTATTAATCAAATTCACAGAAAAATCACTTATCTTTGTTCTGAAGCTTGTAGACTGTCTGTTACACTGACCAGTGTGATTTTAACACCTGGTAGACTTTTACACTGACTCACTGGATGATTTTAACATTCAGTTTTCCAATACACAGTTTCAGCTACACAATTTCAAATTCTGCCCACACAGTCCTCACTTGTGATATGTCTGCTAAACATTGCATAAGCACAACGGTCATGTTGGCGTGGTTTCAGGGAAGGACCATCAAACCAGGAAAGGACCATCATCAGGTAAGCGGCTACCAGATTCTAACCTAAAAAAATAAAAGCAGAGAGAGGGAGCGGCCGTAAGTCTAGCATGAAAGGTAGAGCATGATGCTTTGCAAATCAAACAAATATCGGCATGTCTCTGTGGGCTTTTCCAAATACAATCGACTGAGCAACACACTAGACGCCACGTTTTTGGCATCAGAGATCTTTTCCCATCCCTCTTGCGGCCAATCAGTGGCAGCCTCTGTGCGTGTGTGTATGTGTGTGTTTGTGTGTATGTGAGGGTGTGTGTGTTTGAGTGCGTTTGTGCATGCGCGAGGGTGTAAGTGTACACAAGTGTCAGGAGAGTTCTGTGCGTGTGTGTGTGTGTGAGTGGGGGGGGGGGGGGGGGGGGGTGGAGGGTGCGGGGGGGATGGGGGTGGAGGATGAGGTATGTGTGTGCATGCATGCCTACACTGTGGGAGCAACGGATTATTGTAACGTGCGGGTGTATACATACATATATATATATATATATATATATATATATATATATATATATATATATATATATATATATAATAGAGAGAGAGAGAGAGAGAGAGAGATCTTTGTATATATGTGTGTGGGGTTGGGGGTGGGGGATATGGGCGTATGTATGTGTGCTTGTACAAATAAGCGTTCATCTGTGTGTGTGTGTGTGTGTGTGTGTGTGTGTGTGTGTGTGTGCCGTGGAAGCTGCGATACGTAGCCTAGAAATGAGTGTGTGGAGGAGGGAGGTAGAGGAGGTGCAGAGTAATGTGTATGTGTGTGTGTGTGTTGGGGCTCATGTGCGTTTATGTGTATTTGACTGTGCTTTCATATCTGTGAAACTGCATGTTTGGTGCATATCTGTTATGTGTATGTGGGTGTACGTGTGAATGTGTGTCTCCATGTTTTACATTTATTTGCTTATTTATCATCATTGTTGTCTTATTTATTTATTTATTATTACTACTACTACTACTTTTTTATATTATAATTATTATTTATTTATGCACGCTTATAGTTGACTTCTTCTACATATTATTAGTAGTGGTAGTAGTTGTTATTATTATTATTTTTTTTTTATTGCATTTATCTATTATTTATTCCCCCCCCCCTTTTTTTTCTGAAGACCTGACTAAACGCGTTGGGTTATGCTGCTGGTCAGGCATCTTCTTGGCAGATGTGGTGTAGCGTATACGGATTTGTCTGAACGCGGTGACGCCTCCTTGAGCTACTGAAACTGAAACTGAAACTTAAATAGATGATGGATGGGCCTTCAGAGGTTTGGAAGCTGTGGAAGTGGAGAGTCTAATTATAATGGAAGGCTGTTGTAGTTTCAGTTTCAGTTTCTCACGGAGGCGTCACTGCGTTCGGACAAATCCATACATGCTACACCACATCAGGCCTTGAGTGCATGCCTATATATTTGTGTACCTATCCGAGTGGATTTCGTTTTACTTAATTTTGCCAGAGGATAACACTCTCGTTGCCATGGGTTCTTTTTTCAGTGCGCCAAGTGCGTGCTGCACACAGGACCTCGGCTGATCGTCTCATCCGAAAGAATAGACGATCAGTTTGATTTTCCGGCCAAACTTGGGAGAAAGGGCAACAGCGGGATTCGAACCCACACCCTCACGGACTCTCTGTATTGGCAGCTGAGTGTCTTCCATTCTGCCGCCTTTCTCCTTAGGCTATTGTAAACATGTATAACAAAGGAAGATGCTGATAATGTAATGTACTTGATGTCTATAATGATGACAAGAGCGACTAATTACTAGGCCCAGACCAGCGCTCTCCCTATCTCTTTCCCAAACAGGGACTATAAAGACCAGCGTGGCATTCACTACGTAAAGAGGGAGTACTGCTGCCCTGGGTGGACACACAATGGAGATTACAACTGTAGCCTGCGTGAGTCTGACCATCTTCCTAATGTAAAGTAATGTAATGAAACGTAATGAAATGTAATATCGCGTCGTGTGATGTGTGATATAATACAGACAGAACACCTAATGTGACTTTTGTCCTGTGATATAATTGTAATAATGCAGACAGAATACATAATTGTGATAAATCATGCGAGTGTGTGTGTGTGTGTGTGTGTGTGTGTGTGTGTGTGTGTGCTTCTAGTGTCCATGACATTCCCCTTATCCCGGCGGTAGGGGGCAGGGATCCGGATTTTTCATTCTATTTTCCCAAATGTTTATTCATTGTGCCATACAGAAATACCTGTCTACCATGAATGAATTATGGTATCAATTTACCAAGGTATGGTAATAAAGTACTGTTTTTATGTCGCTGCTGTGATGGAGGTCCATTTTAGGTTTGGGACCACGTGACAATACTATTCTAAAAGTAATCTGAAAACACATAGCAAAAATCGTTATGCTAGGAATGTCGATGAATAAACAATGACTGCCCTTTCTGCCCTGGCGAAACAGAAGATAAAAACACATAGTGTTTTAGACGCCACAAATACGATCTGATCAGACCAGATATGATGAAAACCATAGCACATTGTGCTGGGCAATCCCAGTTCACAGGGTTGATGGGAGGTCAAAATGCAGGAACGGCTAGAAAAATTGCATGGTTTTTACTTAAAGCTTTTCATATTATCAGGAATACTACGGTTTGAACACAAAGGGAATTGTTGAAAAGATTAAAGTCACCTTTGAAACATAATCGTTATGAGACAACTTCAAAAACGTCTTGAAAACTACCAACAGATTATCATGTTTTCGCCGTTGATTCATAGACACCATTTAAGTATTCGTATTCTATGTTTGTTATAACACGGCTTTTGTTCTCCAATGAATTATGGGCAAGAGGCCTGAATAATAAGATCATTTGTCAATGTCATTGTAATATTCATTACCAAGCTTTGAATGCCCTTCTTAAGGGGATTTTCAGGTATTCAGCAAAGATGTCCTAAACTCTGCCATCAAAAGCAACAGAAGATGCCAGGTTTTTGAAAGAAAGCGTGTTCATCATCTGAATTAATCCTTGTAACAGAAGATGTAAGACATTGGAAAGAGAGCGTGTTCTTCGTCTGAATTGATTTTTTTCTTTCAGGCCCAACAGGTGGAAGCGACCATTCTTCCAAATGATTTATTTAACGTTATCTGGAAAGCGTTTTACGCAATTCCCCATGACTCGAACAGATTCACGAAATCATGTACTGGACAGCTGTTGCCTTGCACAAAAAAGACAGGCAGGAAGATAGAAAGGAGAGTTGAATCGACATTATATTTGCCCACATTATTTCGGAAGCCAGTATTACACACAAAAAAGGCATCAGGGAAACCATTGTTGTAAATACAGCTGTAAATGGCAGACCTTGAATGACTGACTTTGTTTTGAACTGGTCTTTTTGATGCTGCTTTTCCTGAACTTTGAACTCACTCAGTACGGCCAGTCCTCTCTTCTCCTCTACACAGACCCCTCGGATGTCCAGTGGGTGTCTGAATGACCCAACCTTTAGCTTCCGTCGTCAGAATTGTGGTATTCGTTGTCAACATTCACGTCTTCAGTATAAGAGCCTTCCGCTTGCAGTATTTTGATGGTGGTAATTGGGGTGAAACGCTGTTAACGTCGTCTCTTTCGCCGTTCGTATGGAGAGAGTTAACACGACATGGGTTTGTCCCAGTCAGCTGGGTCATGAGGGTCATGACCCTGAAGCTGTGTAGCTCAGTTGTTTTTTTTTTTAATAATTATTTATTTTTTTTTTTAAAGGGAAATCAGACATTTCCGTCATCAGGGATGACTGGTCTATACTGAGACCATCATTATTGTGTTGTGTCTGTAATGTACTTTGTATTTGGTTATGTCCATTTTTGTCTGTTCAGAGTTGGCTGTTCGCTATTGTATGTTTCTGTATGTCTGTGGGTTCTCTTCTCGTGTTTTCTGTCATTGTCTCTTGCCCTTCGGGTTCGTCGCCTTGTATCCTCTGACTTCATCTTCATTGTGTAGCTCAGTCTTACAAAGAGCAGCAGCAGCTATGGAACCTGTTTCATTGAACTTCAAATATGTCTATCTCAGTACAGCTGTTAGTTGTCAAATAAAATTATTTACCTGTCAGTCTTGATCTCAGACCGACCATTTGCTCTGTTTCAGGTGTTAACTAAAGTGAACAGAATCAGGGAATCTTCAGGTTTGGGTCTGGCTCATCTTCTGTGGGTGAGCATGGGACATCGCCTGAGTTCCTGTCTTACTGCTGTCAACACCACCTGTCCTCAGTTTCCACTCTAATGACTTCAGCTTCTGTCACCTGTCTTCGGCCATTAAGGAATCAAGCTTCGTTGTTCAACTTCTAAGTCTTCAGTCTCTGTAGGAATATTGCGCGTCCTAAGTTCCTCCGAACGCCTTGGCTGCTTTTTTTTGTTTGTTTCTTTTGTTTTTGTTTTTTTGTTTGTTTGTTTGTTGTGGGGCCTCCAACCTCCTTTTTTTCCCACTTTTTTTTTTTTTTTTTTTTTGGTGGGGCCTCCATCCTCCTCTTTTTTCCCACATCTTTCTTGTTCTTCTTTCACAAACTCATATTTACCTTTCATGCACCACTTTCCCCCACACACCTTAACTAATCACTTTCATTCTTTCCCCTATCGTCTGGCGCAGCAATTGCCCCAGTGTGTCTTGAGGCATGCATTTTAAGAATATTCGATGTCTGTGTACTTGGCTGCTAGAATGTGTGCTGTGTTTGATGCTTTGTGCACAGGCTGAGAACTCACTGCCTTGCGTTGCTATCCAGGCAGATTTGTCTGCAGCCAGTCT
>NC_134910.1:22601053-22608553 GCF_041734735.1 Babylonia areolata | reverse complement strand
ACATAAGACAAAATGGACGAGCACTTATGGAATACACTGACGACAGCTGCTATATTTCCTCCATGTCCAAGACACAGGTATAAAAAATATATTGCCCATTGCCATACAAGGAAATAAGCAATATACTAGAAACAGACTTTTATAGGTGCTTGAATTTAAGTCTGAAACCTCTTCAGTTAACTCTCTCAGACTTTGGTCCGATTCGCAGACCAATTCTGAGTTTAGCTCTCAGACTATTATCAAATTCATTACGGACCAAGTATTTTTCTAATGTCAAGTGCATATGCTTTTGTAACCCGACAATTAAGCATATAATTTTTGACTGTAGCTTGATTAAGTCTTATGTACACGAAAGTGTATCTTCACAAGTGACTGATAACGTTGATGTGTTTGACTTTTTGCATTTATTATCAGTTGTTTCGCTTGTCAGTTTAACGACTTCTCTTCTACGACGTCCTTTAAGTAATTTCTTGTAATTGTATTTAGATTTTTTTTTTCAAATTTTACCCACATTTCACCCTCATTTGCCCAGTTCCCCCCAACCCTCCATTCATTCACATCTCCCACCCCTTCTAACCGATAATACTCAAATGTATTCATAAATACTTTAACAAAATGTCTTCAACCACCGATATGTGTGACGGGACATTAAACAAAATTCCTCCTCCTCCCTAGTGTTAAATGGATCGAACATTGCGTTCAAACCTAGAAACTCAAGTGGATCAGATAAATCTGTCAACATAATTCATACTTTTGCAGACGTTATTGACAGTTGCCGTTGTAGTAGCAGTAATAGCAGCAGCAGCAGCAGCAGTAGTAGTAGTAGTAGTAATGGTAGCAGTAGCAGTAGTAGGTTGTTGTTGTTGTTGTTGCTATTGAATTTTATTGTGTCCGTTACATTTGCAGCAAACTGGCGGATGAAAAACCTACGGGATCAGTGACATTCCGAAGGATCGAGAGCAGCGGAAACAGAGGCGGTTATTCGCCAGAATCGTCTGCACGTGCTTCGCTCAGCATCATTGGTGGTGGTGGTGGTGGTGGTGGTGTTTGGGGTTGACTGCTGAACAGACCATCACCTCTCTCACACGCCCACCCACCAACCCAATCACACACACACACACACACACACACACACACACACACACACACACACACACACACACACACACACACACACACACACACACACACACCAAAACAAAACAAAACAAAACAGACAAAAAAATCACAAAAAACAGCCACCTACCCACCCACCCACCCACACCCACCCACACAACGATCACACACCCTCTTCCTACCCCTTCTGTTCCCTCCACCCCACCACCCCCCCCCCCCCCCCCAATCCCCCAACCCACACGCAATCCACACCACCTCACACCACACCCCACCACCACACTACAACTCACCCCACCACCACAACACACCATACCACACCACCCCACCCCAAACCACACCACACCACAGCACACCATACCACACCACCACCACACCAAACCACACACCACACCACACCGCCACACCACTCCACCACCACACCAAACCGCACACCACACCATCACACTACACCACAACACCTATGGATAAGTTCCCGATCCGCCACCAGTCCAACAACCATTGGAACAGCAGCGCGAGACAGCAACAGCAACAGCAACACCACCACCACCACCACCAACACGCCAACGCCACCCTCAGAACCACTGCCCAGCCCTCCTCCTTCAGCACCCCCGCCAGAGTAGGCCCCGCCCCGACCATGCCCCTCTTCGACTCAGCGGACCGAAGCTCTGGCGGAACCAGCAGCCAATCAGCGCGCTGGAGACCCGGAGCTGCGGTAAACCGGAAGCCCCACCCCCACCACAGCAATAATAACATCAACAACAAAACTCCGTCGGTGGCTGGGGCTGGGGCTGGGGCTGGGGCTGGCACGAGTGAGGCGGACAAGCTGTTCAAACTAAAGGCGGTGGAGAAAACAGCCAAGCAGGTGCTCGGTGAGAGTCTCAAGGACGTGGTCTACGACGCCAACGGGTGCAGGGACCTGTGTCCGCCCATAGCCAGCGCTATCGTGGACAAGGTGCAAGGGTTCTCCCTGCAAGGGTACAAGGTGGTGTGCGTGGTGAGTCTGGGCAGCCTGAGGGAGAAGCCGGGGGTGCAGTTTGGGAGCCGCTGCCTTTGGAACAAGGACACAGACAGCTTCGTCAGCGTCAAGTACTCCAACGGGTCAGTGTACGCAGTGGCGTTAATCTTCGGGCTGTACTTTGATTAGTAGTATCACCTCCCCCCCCCCTTCCCCCTACCCTCTTTGCACCCCCTGACGGGCGCCAAGAGCCAAGTGGTTGTTAAAACATTGGTCTTTTAATCTGAGGGTCTCGGGTTCAAAATCTCGGTAACGGCGCCTGGTGGGTAAAGGGTGATTCAAGTTTTTCTTCTTTTTTTTTTCCCGAGATCTCACAGGTCAACATAATTATTTGCAGACTTTGCTTTGTGCCTGAACCTCCTTCCGTGTGTATACGCAAGCAGAAGGTCAAATACACACGCTGAAGATCCTGTAATCCATGTGAACGTTCGGTGGGTTATGGAAACAAGAATATGCCCAGCATGCACACCTTCGAAAACGGAGTATGGCTACCTGCATGGCGGGGTAAAAACGTACATCGTACACAGTAAAAAGCCCGCTCGTGAACATATGAGTAAACGTGGGATTTCCAGCTCACAAACGAAGAAGAAGAAGATGGTTAGAACCCCTTCAGCGAAGGAACAGAAGAAGGTGGTATTTCAAGTCATAAAACAATATCCAAAACAATAAGCCTAAAAAAAAAAAGATAATAATAAAAATAAAAGGTTAGGAGATATACCTCTCCATGTAAAACTGTGTGAATTTTCAGCCTTCCAGAATGATTGTTTCCCTTTTTTTTCTGATGACGTTATCAGTGGTGTCACTATGCACGTAGGTGATACGTGCCAGGGCATTCAAGGAGTTTTCAGGCATACGCTGTTGTTGTTGTTTGTTTGTTTGTTGCTGCTGTACATGGATTTGTCCGAACGCAGTGACGCTTAGCAGTGGTCCAAAAGGAGGAAGCTGTCATGGTTCGGGCATGTGACACGCCACAATTCACTGCAAAAGACAGTTCTACAGGGAACACTAGAGGGTGGTAGGCGAAGAGGGAGGCAAGCCAAATGCTGGATGGACAACATCAAGGAATGGACCAATATGGATAGCGCTACGCTGATACGACAGGCAGAAGATAGAACCGGATGGCGTCGTCTGACTACGGAATCGTCCCTCATGTCTCCTCTACGCCCATCCCGGGCAGGAGAATGAATGGAAATGGAATGGAATGGAAGTGACGCGCTCCTTGAATAATGGAACTGAATTAAACTGATGTTGTTGCTGTTTTTATTGATTGATTGATTGATTGATTCAGCGTCTGCTGTCATTGTTATTTTGTTGTGTGTGGATTTGTTCGAATGCACTGACACCTCTTTGAATAACTGAAATGAACTAAACTGATCTGGTTGTTATGTTGTTATTTTTTATTTATTTATTTATTTATTTATTTTTTTGAGAGCGGTGTGGTGGTGATTAAGTTGTGTAGAGCTGTGTCTATTTTCTTTCTTGCTTTCTCTCTCCCCCCCCCCCCGCCCTCATGACCCCCCCCTACCCCCCGCCCCCTTCCCTTTTGAATTAGAAGTAGAAGGAAGAATATACAGAGAGTCCATTAAGGCCCCCCCCCCCAACCCCACCCCCCCCCCCCCCCCCCCCCCCGCCGCCTGCAAGTGCAATCATTTTTTTTTTGCTACCAATGCGAATTTCTCTCCATAATTGTGCCAGGGACAACCCTTTGTGGTTGCCGTTGGTTTCTCTTTACGTGCGCTGAGTTACATACTGACCACGGGACTACGGTTCATCCGAAGGACTAGCGTCCAGACCACCACTCAAGGTCTATAGTGGAGTGGGGGGGGGGGAGAGAATACTAGCGACTGTGGGATTCGATCCAGCGCGCTACCACCGGGCCAAAACTCCACTTGTGGTCTGGATGATAGTTTTTTTCGGATGAGACTGTAAACAATGTAGAAGCAATATGTTGTTTTTTTTCTTTCTTTTTTTTTCATTCCTTTTTTTTCGCATGAAAGTGAAAGCACACTTTCATATGGAGCCATGGTCATTTGAACAAACTATTATATCGTACAATGCGCGTGTCCTTTTGACAGTGTGTGTGTGTGTGTGTGTGTGTGTGTGTGTGTGTGTGTGTGTGTGTGTGTGTGTGTGTGTGTGTGTGTGTGTGTGTGTGCGACGATAATCAACAACGCGTCAAGCATCTCTCTCTCTCTCTCTCTCTCTCTCTCTCTCTCTCTCTCTCTCTCTCTTTCTCTTCCCACCTCTCTCTCTCCATCTCATTCTCTTTATCTCCCCACCTGTCTCTCTTTCTCTCCCCACCTCTCTCTCTCTCTCTCTCTCTCTCTCTTCTCTCTCTCTCTCCCTACCTCTCTCTATTCTCTCTCTCTCTCCCTATCTCTCTCTCCACCTCTCTCTCTTTCTCTCCCCACCTGTCTCTCTCTCTTTTCTGTCTCTCTCTCCACCTCTCTCTCTTTCTCTCCCTACCTGTCTCTCTCTCTTCTCTATCTCTCTCCCTACCTCTCTCTATTCTCTCTCTCTCTCTCTTTCTCTCCCCACATGTCTCTCTCTCCACCTCTCTTTCTCTCCCCACCTGTCTCTCTCTCTCTCTTCTGTCTCTCTCTCCACCTCTCTCTCTTTCTCTCCCCACCTGTCTCTCTCTCTCTCCCTATCTCTCTCTCCACCTCTCTCTCTTTCTCTCCCCACCTGTCTCTCTCTCTCTCTTCTCTATCTCTCTCTCCCTATCTCTCTCTCCACCTCTCTCTCTTTCTCTCCCCACCTGTCTCTCTCTCTCTCTTCTGTCTCTCTCTCTCTTCTGTCTCTCTCTCTCCCTCTCTCTCTCTTTCTCTCCCCACCTGTCTCTCTCTCTTCTCTATCTCTCTCTCCACCTCTCTCTCTTTCTCTCCCCACCTGTCTCTCTCTCTCTCCCTCTCTCTCCACCTCTCTCTCTTTCTCTCCCCACCTGTCTCTCTCTCTCTCCCTGTCTCTCTTTCTCTCCCTACCTGTCTCTCTCTCTCTCCCTGTCTCTCTTTCCACCTCTCTCTCTTTCTCCCCCCACCTGTCTCTCTCTCTTCTCTATCTCTCTCTCCACCTGTCTCTCTCTCTCTCTCCCTATCTCTCTCTCCACCTCTCTCTCTTTCTCTCCCCACCTGTCTCTCTCTCTCTTCTCTATCTCTCTCTCCCTATCTCTCTCTTTCTCTCCCCACCTGTCTCTCTCTCTCTCCCTGTCTCTCTTTCCACCTCTCTCTCTTTCTCCCCCCACCTGTCTCTCTCTCTTCTCTATCTCTCTCCCCACCTGTCTCTCTCTCTCCCTATCTCTCTCTCCACCTCTCTCTCTTTCTCTCCCCACCTGTCTCTCTCTCTCTTCTGTCTCTTTCTCCACCTCTCTCTCTTTCTCTCCCCATCTCTCTCTCTCTATATATCTCTCTCTCCGCCTCTCTCTCTTTCTCTCCCCACCTGTCTCTCTCTCTCTCGTCTCTTTCTCCACCTCTCTCTCTTTCTCTCCCCATCTCTCTCTCTCCACCTCTCTCTCTTTCTCTCCCCACCTGTCTCTCTCTCTCTTCTGTCTCTCTCTCCACCTCTCTCTCTTTCTCTCCCCACCTGTCTCTCTCTCTCTTCTCTCTCTCTCTCTCCCTATCTCTCTCTCCACCTCTCTCTCTTTCTCTCCCCACCTGTCTCTCTCTCTCTCTCTCTCTCTCTTTCTCTCCCCACCTCTCTCTCTCTCTCCCTATCTCTCTCTCCACCTCTCTCTCTTTCTCTCCCCACCTGTCTCTCTCTCTTCTCTATCTCTCTTTCCACCTCTCTCTCTCTCTCTTCCTCTCCCCACCTGTCTCTCTCTCTCTTTCTCTATCTCTCTCTCCACCTCTCTCTCTTTCTCTCCCCACCTGTCTCTCTCTTTTCTCTGTCTCTCTCTCCACCTCTCTCTTTTTCTCTCCCCACCTGTCTCTCTCTCTCTTCTATCTCTCTTTCCACCTCTCTCTCTCTCTCTCTCCCCACCTCTCTCTCTCTCTCTCCCCACCTGTCTCTCTCTTCTCTATCTCTCTCTCTCTCTATCTCTCTCTCCACCTCTCTCTCTTTCTCTCCCCACCTGTCTCTCTCTCTTCTGTCTCTCTCTCCACCTCTCTCTCTTTCTCTCCCCACCTCTCTCTCTCTCTCTCCTCTATCTCTCTCTCCTCTCTTTCTCCGCCTCTTTCTCTCTCTCTCTCCCCACCTCTCTCTCTCTCCTCCAACTGTCTCTCTCCAACATCTCGGGTCTCTCCCCACCTTTCTCTCTCTCTCAGTCGCTCACTCACTCACACTCCTCCTCCCTCACACCCCCCGCCTCTCTCTCTCTCTCTCTCTCTCTCATTCCAGCTACCACAAAACAAATTTCAACAGCAGACAAAACCGCATGACAGGGGAAGAACAACAATACTGAATTTTGTCATAAGAACTAGAGGACACAAATCCAAACATTTATAATACTACCCATAAGAGCATAGCGAGGAAAACGTTTTTCTTTTTTTGAAGTAACAATTGCTTTTGACTGATTGACTGATTGGCATGGATGCATACATAGCTCCTATCCTTTGTCGGAGACCAAGCTCTAAGCGCTTTACAAACACGGGGTCATTTACACAACAGGCTGCATTCCTGTGGCTGCCTTCACCTCTACACTCCATCTCGCTCACTACGATCAGCTTCGGATCCACTCCACTTACGCATACCCAGATTCAAACTCTCGACTGTTGGCCGCCGTTCTTTCTCTGTCTCTGGACCTTGCAATTGGAATGAACTTCCTCTCTCGCTTCGTCAAGTCTCCACACTTAGCTCTTTCAAGTCTGGCCTTAAAACCCACCTCTTCCCAAAATAACCTCCCTTCCCTGCCTCTTCCTTGTCTTTAGTTTCTCCAGTTTTAGAGTTATGCGTGCGTGAGAATGACTGGTGCGAAAGCACTTAGATTTGTCTCTACACAAGATTCAGCGCTATATAAGTACCATTATTATTATTATTATTAGAGCTGACTGACGTGACGGCTGTCATTTAGGCGCTCATCAGTCATCCGATCCGTGTCTCATTCAATCAGATTTCAGGCACGCATGAAGCCTTTTGTACACGAAAGTGTGTCTTCACAAGTGACTGAGAACGTTGATGTTCTTGACTTTTTGCATTCATTATCAGTTGTTTCGCTTGTCAGTTTAACGACTTCTCTTTTAAGAAGTCCTTTAAGTAATTTCCTGTAGCTGTATTTAGAGTTTGTTTTTTGTTTGTTTGTTTTTTTGTTGTTTTTTTCTTCCAAATTTCACCCACATTTTTACCCTCATTTGCCCAGTTTCTCCCAACCCTCCATTCATCCACATCTCCCACCCCTTCTAACCGATAATACTCAGATGTAATAATTAATTGCAATG
>NC_134910.1:22588553-22598553 GCF_041734735.1 Babylonia areolata | reverse complement strand
CTAGTCCAAGGGGAAAAAACTGCATGCAGTTAACTCAATAGAATGTTCATCTTGAAAGCGTTAGCTCCCTTGTATCAATGACAAAGCAGTTCGTTGGTTCTGGGCAAAAGATAAAAGATCAAATACACCTGTTGTTGGGTGGATGGGTGTGGATGCGTACGTGCGCGTGCAGTGTGGTGTGGTGTGGTGTGGTGTGGTGGGTGGTGGGGGGTTGTGTGTTTGTGTGTCTGTCTCACATGTCGTTTAACGCTGCCTCTGGGTGCCCATAAATTCGTTTCCTGTGCCCAGTGTCATCATTTAGTCAGGCACGCGCATCATAGTGTAGAGCTATAAACGAGAGCGCTAGCTTTTTTTTTTTTTTTTTTTTTTCAGGATTTTGCTAGGAACAACCCTTTTGTTGCCGCGGATACTTTTACGTGCGCAAAGCGATGCGGCTGTACACGGGACCTCAGTTTATCGTCTCACCAGGACACGCCTCGTTCAGACCATCACTCTTCTTCTTCTTCGTTCGTGGGCTACAACTCCCATGTTCACTTGCATACACACGAGTGTGTGTTTTTTACGTGTAGGACTGTTTTTACCCCGCCATGTTGGCAGCAATACTCCGTTTTCGTCGTTGTGAATGATGGGTATGTTCGTGGTTTGTTTGTTTGTTTTTTTGTGGTTTGTTTCACTGATGATAACCCACCGAACGCTGACATGGATTACAGGATGTTTAACGTGCGTATTTGATCATCTTGCAAATACACGCGAAGGGGGTTCAGGCACAAGCAGGTCTGCACCTCGGAAATCGGGAAAAAAATATCCACCCTTTACACACCAGGCGCCGTTAATTTTTATACTCCATGTCTAACGGACGTGGGAGACAATTCTGGAGAGTGTGGTATTCGTTCCCACGCCCTCGAATTCTCTCCCTTCCCAGGCAGACGTGTAATCACCAGGTCATCACTCCAACATATCTCTGAACATTATTCTGTCAGATTTTTGACTCACTTGTGTAAACAAAGTGTGTGTGTGTGTGTGTGTGTGTGTGTGTGTGTGTGTGTGTGTGTGTGTGTGTGTGTGTGTGTGTGTGTGTGTGTGTGTGGTAAACTTTAACATTGACATTTTCTCTGCAACTACTTTGTCAGTTGACACCAAATTTGGCATAAAAATAGGAACAATTCAGTTCTTTCCTGTCATCTTGTTTAAAACAATATTGCACCTCTGGGATGGGCACAAAAAAAGTAAGAAATGAAGCCTAATTATATGCAAACTGCATTTACTGTTATATTTATATTTTTGGTATTCTCTAAACTTGGCACTCTGATCTGATATTCTGACCCAAGAACAAGAGCAGTCATTATTATCATTTTCTGTTCAAACAGGAATTTCTTTTGCTCAGCATGGAAGCTTTATTTATTTTGCAAACGTTTTGGTGCAGATAGTAAAAAAGGGAAATTACTCTGTAATTAATGCTAGGGGACTTAATTTGCTTTAAACTGATCTTTCTCATCTTAAACATTACATTTTGAAATTATACTCAATACATAAAAAGCTTGGATTTAAAAAAAAAAGTGTATCACAAGTGAGTCTAGAAGGCCTTGCCTCTCTTGTGGTCCTTGTTGTTATTGTTATTGTTGTTGACTCGTCTATATATGGTGCCCATCAGGGATGGAGGAAGGGTGTGGTCCTGCTCCATATACGCTGCACACGAGTCTGCATAGAAGAAACAAATACAGGAATAAAATATGTTGCAAAATTAAATATCAGTTATCAAGAAAAAAGAAATACATGAATGAAAAATAGATAGATAAATAAATAAATAAATAAAAATTGAACAAAAAACAAATGAATAAATCAATAAAGAAATACATAACAAAAATACATAGATACATAAAGACATATTTCGACAAATACATAAATAAATGAATGAATAAATAAACAAATAATAATAATAATAATATTTTTTTCATATAGCGCTATGATACAAGCATAAACAAGCTCTAAGCGCTTTACAATCCAATACTTAACGTGAAACAAGAAAGCATATAAAAAGTAGCAGAAACATAAAACAGAATCATTAATATTATTAAAACACAATGCATAAAACTCACAAAGTAACATACTATCAATACTACAACTGTTACACTCCAACACTCACACTAACACACACACACAGACACATACATGATTAAACGGCTGAGATGACAGCAATTTTCACTAAAATACATACATATGAAAAGGAACATAACTGTAATCCGTATGCCACAGATTTTGTAAAAAATATAAACTAAAATTTTGGGTAGAAAAGGCAAAAGGGGTAAAAATTGGGTCATTCTCCCTTTCGAACCACACCACCACCATCCATCTACCCACCCCCATTCTCTCTACTCTCCCATCACACACACTCACATTGCCATGGGCCTGGGACAACAGCACTATCTGCGTTATGACAAGTATTTTTTTTAAAGAGATAAGTTTTAAGATTTGCTTTAAAGGTAGATAGATGAGTTGTTTGTTTGAGAGCAATAGGCAGAGAATTCCAAGTTGTAGGGCCGAAGACGGAAAATGACCTCTTTCCACAGGAGTTAAGGAAGTATCGGGGAACAGTTAGCTGGGAGGAATCAAGAGATCTCAATGTTCTGTTTGGCAAGTACAGGTTAATAAGCTCAGAAAGATAAGAGGGTGTGGTATCACAATTCAGGCAGTGAAAGCATAGGCAGGCAACTTTATATTCAATTCTGGCTTGAACAGGCAACCAATGAAGTGTCCGCAGGAGAGCAGTAGCACTTCAAGCTGAACTTTTGACCGTTGGACTTTTTCTACCATGGTGCAACATTCCTGTAGTGAAAGCGAAATAATTAAATCTAACTCTTTCTAGCTCCTTTTTAAGCCAAAAAGTCAACTTTTTCATTATAGTAAAAACCGCAATGAGAAGGAATCCAGCAAAAGATTATGTAAGAGCCTCTTAGTATGAG
This sequence comes from Babylonia areolata, assembly GCF_041734735.1. Lineage (NCBI taxonomy): Eukaryota > Metazoa > Mollusca > Gastropoda > Neogastropoda > Buccinidae > Babylonia > Babylonia areolata. The sequence continues at coordinate 22,595,593 of NC_134910.1, read as the reverse complement.
TTCGTGAATCAAAAGGTTAATTTCAATAATGAGTTTATACCTAACCGTTTCTTTTATAAGTTCAATAGCGTGAAGAACTGATTTAGAATCAACACAAAATAGAATCTGAAATATAGTTTTCAGAAAGGATATCGTGAACTTTAACGCCATTAGAATTGCTATGAGTTCAACTGTGAAGATGGACTTATTCTCTCCCAGATGAAATGAGTTTTGAAAGTTAAGGTCTGGAATAACGAAAGCAGCACCAGCTCTATCATTTACAACAGAGCCGTCTGTAAATATCTTTAGATGATTAAGGTATTTATCTTCCAAAATTTTTAACGAATTCGTACATGCGGTGTAAGTAAATTTGTTGTGTCATCTTTGGTCAGATAGGTATGGTCGATATCAAATTGCGCTTTTTGGAGTTCCCATACAGGTGTAGGTGATACCACAGACCTTTTAGCAAAATGTGGGGGGAATTTGTGTGCGTGTGTGTGTGTGTGTGTGTGTGTGTGTGTGTGTGTGTGTGTGTGTGTGTGTGTGTGTGTGTGTGTGTGTGATAGAGAGGGACGGTGTGTGCGTGTTGGTGTGTATGTGTGTGTGTGTGTGTGTGTGTGTGTGTGTGTGTGTGTGTGTCGGTGTGTGTGTGTGTGTGTGTGTGTGTGTGTGTATGTGTGTGTGTGTGAGAGAGAGAGAGGGAGAGTGAGAGAGAGTGAGAGAAAGATAGAGAGAGAGGAAGAGAGTATGTGTGTTGGTGTGTATGTGTGTATGTGTGAGAGAGAGAGAGAGAGGGGGGGGAGAGAGAGAGAGTGTGTGTGTTTGTGTGTGTGTGTGTGTGTGTGTGTGTGTGTGTGTGTGTGTGTGTGTGTATGAATGAGACAGAGAGAAAGCGAGCGAGAAAAAGGCGACACATACGTATAAATAGATAGATAGATAGTGTGACAGAAGAAGACAGAGAGTGTGAAAAAGACAGACAGACAGACAGACAGACAGACAGACAGACAGAAAAACAGATTCAGACAGAGAGAGGCAGAGGCTCAGAGAGAGATTAACGATGACCTTTACAAAAAAGTCAAGTTAAGAAGATCACAGGTAAGAGACCTTTTACGCATAGTTACCATTACTTCACGTGGACTGCTAAGTGTTTATTCAGACTCTCTCTCTCTCTCTCTCTCTCTCTCTCTCTCTCTCTCTCATTTTATTCATATGCGGCTATGGCCTTATTGAATAAACCATCTGAACCTGAATCTGAATATATATTTCTCTCTCTCTCTCTCTCTCTCTCTCTCTCTCTCTCTCTCTCTCTCCTCTCTCTCTCTCTCTCTCTCTCTCCGTGTGTTTGTGTGTGTGTGTGTGTGTGTTTCTCTGTGTGTGTGTGTGTGTGTGTTTCTGTGTGTGTGTGTGTGTGTGAGAGAGAGAGAGAGAGAGAGAGAGAGAGAGAGAGAGAGACGGCGGATAAGTGTGTGTGAATGTGTGTGCGTGTTTGCGTGTGTGTGTGTATATGTGTGTGTGTGTGTATGTGTGTGTGTGTGTGTGTGTGTGTGTGTGTGTGAGTGTGAGTGAGAGAGAGAGAGAGAGAGAGAGAAAGTGTGTGTGTGTGTGTGTGTGTGTGTATGTGTGTCTGTGTGTGTCTGTGTGTGTGTGTGTGTGTGTGTGTGTGTGTGTGTGTGTGTGTGTGTGTGTGTGTGTCTGTGTGTGTGTGTGTAAGGAAAGAAAAACAAGCAAAATTTATCAATAATGAAAAGCAAACAAGAAAGAAAGTTATAGAAGAAAGAAAGCAATCAAGTCTAACAACGAGACAACTCGGTCACTTGCTATTAACCCTTTCACTGCCAAACTCGCATTTATGCAGCAGCTAGGTAGAGGACCCATGTCACTGAAGGGTGACCAGATCATGGGTCTGTTATCCATGAACCTACTGCTCTGAATGTTCGGTGGTAGGATAGGCCATATTTTTCTACACATCACAGGGGGAATCCCCAGCGGTTCTTAGACAACAATAATTTCTGTGGTTGTAGCACAAGGGAATATTGCACTCTAAATTGACTGGCGGTGAAAAGCTAATCTTTTTCTTCTTCTTCTTCTTCTTCTTCTTCTTCTTCTTCTTCTTCTTCTTCTTCTTCTTCTTCTTCTTCTTCATTGCATTTCAGGCATATTATTCTGATTCTGATTCCCTCGCATCTTTTAAATCTCGTCTCAAAACTCACCTTTTCCCTCAGCAATAAGTTCAATTGTGGCAGGTCCACTTCCTTGGCGTTAGCTGTGCTTGACTATGTGTGTATACATATGTATGTGTACATAACTACATGCATGCATATGAACGTGTATTGTGTGTGCGTGTGCGTGTGTTTATGTAAGTTTGTGCCTGCCTATGTGTGCGTATGTGTTAGGGTAGCTTTTAGATACACATGTATGTTAAAATGTATGTATGCAGCGTGTGTGTGTGTGTGTGTGTGTGTGTGTGTGTGTGTGTGTGTGTGTGTGTGTGTGTGTGTGTGTGTGTGTGTGTGTGTGTGTGTGTGTGTGTGTGTAGTCACATTTTGGTGTGTGTATGTAACATAGATATGATGTATTATGTTAACAAAAGCGTTTTTTGTAAAGCACCTAGAGCAGATTTCTGGATAGTGTGCTATAGAAGTAACCATTATTATTATTATTATTATTATTATTATTATTATTATTATTATTATTATTATTATTATTATTATTATTATTATTATTATTATCCTCAATGTACATTTTTGTTGTTGTTGTTGTTGTCATTCGACAGAATATTGCCAGTGGACAACCCATTTCTTGCAGTGAGTTCATGCTTGAATGCGCTAAGTGCATGCTGCACACAGGGTCCCGATTTATCGTCTCATCCGAATGACTAGCGTTCAGACCAACCCTCACGGTCTAGTGGAGGGTGACAAAATATTGGGGAGTGCAGGAGTAGATCCTGTGCGCTCAGATTCTCTTGATTCCAAGGCGGAAGCATTTCCATTAAGCCATCCCACCTCGGGTGCAACAGCCGAGTGGTTAAAGCGTTGGACTTTCAATCTGAGGGTCCCGGGTTCGAATCTCTGTAACGGCGCCTGGTGGGTAAAGGATGGAGATTTTTTTTTTTTAATTTTTTTATCTGATCTCTCAGGTCAGCGTAATTATATGCAGAACCTATCAGTGCCTGAACCCCCTTCGTGTGTATACGTACACAGATCTCTCGCTCTCTCTCTCTCTCTCTCTCTCTCTCTCTCTCTCTCTCTCTCTCTCTCTGTCTCTCTCCCCCTCACCTCTCTCTGTGTGTCTCTCTCTCTGTCTTTGTCTTCCTCCCTCCCTCCCTCCCTCCCTCTCTCTCTGTCTCCCTCCCCCTCTCTCCCCCCACCTCTCTCTCCCTCCCTCTCTCTCTCCCCCTTGCCCCCTTCTCTCTCTCCCCCTCTCCACTCCCCCCTCTGTCTCCCTCTCTCCCTCCCTCTCTCTCTCTCTCTCCCTCCCCCTCTCTCTCCCCCACCTCTCTCTCCCTCCCTCTCTCTCTCTCCCCCTTGCCCCCTTCTCTCTCTCCCCCTCTCCACTCCCCCCTCTGTCTCTCTCTCTCTGTCTCTGTCTCCCTCTCTCCCTCCCTCTCTCTCTCTCTCTCCCTCCCCCTCTCTCTCCCCCACCTCTCTCTCCCTCCCTCTCTCTCTCCCCCTTGCCCCCTTCTCTCTCTCCCCCTCTCCACTCCCCCCTCTCTGTCTCTCTGTCTTCCTCTCTCCCTCCCTCTCTCTCTCTCTCTCCCTCCCCCCTCTCTCTCTCTCCCACCTCTCTCTCCCTCCCTCTCTCTCTCCCCCTTGCCCCCCTTCTTTCTCTCCCCCTCTCCACTCCCCCCTCTGTCTCTCACTCTGTCTCTCTCTCTCTCTCCCTCACCTCTCTCTGTGTCTCTGTCTCTGTCTCCCTCTCTCCCTCCCTCTCTCTCTCTCTCCCTCCCTCTCTCTCTCTCTCTCCCTCCCCCTCTCTCTCCCCCACCTCTCTCTCCCTCCCTCTCTCTCTCCCCCCCAGCCCCCTCTCCACTCGCCCCCCCTCTCTCTGTGTCTTCCCCCACCTCTCTCTCTTTCTCTGTCTCTCTCTCTCTCTCTCTCTCTCTCTCTCTCCCTCTCTCCCTCCCTCTCTCTCTCTCTCTCTCTCTCTCTCTCTCTCTCTCTCTCTCAGGGAGCATCAGAAGCTTGCAGACATCAGATGTTTCTTTCCTAACTAAAGCGTTTGGAACTTCGTGCTGATGTTTGTTATTGTTGTTGTTGTTGTTGCAGCTGCTGCTGCTGCGTTCCTTGATAGTTTTGATGTTGTTGTTATTGCTGTGGTAGTGGTGGTGGTGGTGGTGGTGATGGTTTGGTTTCCTTTCTGATGCTATCATTGCTACGATGTTACTCATTTCCCCCCCCCCCCCCCCCACACCCCCCTTCTTGTTCTTGTTCAGACATTCTTCAACACCTGTCTGAGGCGCATCTACAAGATCCAATGGCAGGAGAAGATCCGAACGAAGATCTGTGGGAGCGAGCTCTGTCTCTTTCTCTCTCTCCCTCACCTCTCTCTCTGTCTCTGTCTCTCTCTGTCTCTCTCCCTCCCTCCCTCTCTCTCCCTCCCCCCCTCTCTCTCCCCCACCTCTCTCTCCCTCCCTCTCTCTCTCCCCTTCTCAACTCTGTGGGAGCGAGCTCTGTCTCTCTCCCTCACCTCTCTCTCTCTGTCTCTGTCTCTCCCTCTGTCTCTCTCTCCCTCTCTGTCTCTCTCCCTCCCTCCCAGGAGAAGATCCGAAACGAAGACCTGTGGGAGCGAGCGGGACAGGAACCAGTGGCCAAGCAGATACTACGGAGGAAGTGGGGCTGGATGGGACACACCCTCAGGAAGCCAGTGTCCAGCATCACACGCCAAGCCCTGACCTGGAACCCGCAGGGAAGGAGGAAGAGAGGCCGGCCTCGCAACAGCTGGAGGCGAGATACCGAGGCAGAGCTGAAGCAGCAAGGGACCAACTGGAATGGCCAAAACAGCCCAGAACAGAGTGCGATGGCGAGGGGTCGTCGATGACCTATGCTCCACCAGGAGGGATGGGCAAAATGAATGAAAAATGAATGTTCTTGTTCTTGTTCTTGTTCTTCTTTCATCACACTAGTGGTTTATTTTCCTCCTCCTCCTCCTCCCCCTCCTCCTCTCCTACACCCTGCTTGCAGATCTTCTCAAGTGTTTCAGACCAAGAATTATTGATTGCAGGTGGCAAGACTGGTATGATCACATGAAAACCAGTGACTGGATTGCACAGTTTGGCTTTTCAAAATATCACATGCCATTGAACTGTACATTGAGTTGGTACTGAACATGTATTATCTTCTTCTTCTGCGTTCACTCGTATGCACACGAGTGGGCTTTTACGTGTATGACCGTTTTTACCCCGCCATGTAGGCAGCCATACTCCGTTTTCGGGGGTGTGCATGCTGGGTATGTTCTTGTTTCCATAACCCACCGAACGCTGACATGGATTACAGGATCTTTAACGTGCGTATTTGATCTTCTGCTTGCATATACACACGAAGGGGGTTCAGGCACTAGCAGGTCTGTACATATGTTGACCTGGGAGATCGTAAAAATCTCCACCCTTTACCCACCAGGCGCCGTCACGGTGATTCGAACCCGGGACCCTCAGATTGACAGTCCAACGCTTTAACCACTCGGCTATTGCGCCCGTCGAACATGTATTATAAAACGTGCATTGACAAAATTTAGGTCTGGTGTTTGTGATATTGTTACTCATGGTTTCAACTCTCTCCATACGAACGGCGAAAGAGACGACGTTAATTAACAGCGTTTCACCCCAGTTACCATCATCAAAATATTGCAAGCGGAAGGCTCTTATACTGAAGAGGTGAATGTTGACAAAGAATACCACAATTCTGACGACGGAAGCTAAAGGTTGGGTCATTCAGACACCCACTGGACATCCGAGGGGTCTGTGTAGAGGAGAAGAGAGGACTGGCCGTACTGAGTGAGTTAAGTGAATATATGTATGTATAAATGCTGTTCATGTAACCAAACGGAGGAAGACAAGCTGCAGTGTATGTTATGCTGCCCTGTCTTGAGTGAACTCAGACTAAAAGCAAATTCAACCGAGATCTAAATTTAGGTTGAGGTTTGCTCATGTCGTCAAGACACGAGTCTAGTCTGTGTAACTTGGCCACACACACACACACACACACACACACACACACAACAGAATACAACACAACACACACACACACACACACACACACACACACACACACACACACCACATAGAGAGAGAGAGAGAGAGAGAGAGAGAGAGAGAGAGAAATATATATATATATATATATATATATATATATATATATATATATAATATGTATATATATAATAGCTGCGTAAGAGTGACCCTGGTAACATGTAAACAACTTATCCCTTGAGGAAAGAACGTGATCGTCACGAAAATTTGGAATATTTGACAGATTGATGTGTTTGTTTTCTTCTTCTCTGTCTGTCTGTCTGTCTGTCTGTCTGTCTGTCTCTCTCTCTCTCTCTCTCTCTCATGAATATATATATATTTGTTTATTTGTTTGTTTGTTTTTTGTTGTTGTTGTTTTTGGAAGCATTGAAGAGATCACGAAATGTTACGTCTTGTATGTTGTGGAATATTTGTGTTAGCTATTTTTGGTTGGTTTGTGTTGTCGATTTATTGTGTCATATTGTTTATCCTCTTTCAATGTTAACCCTTCAGTAAGGGTCTGTCGCCTTTATCTGAATAAAAAGATCGTTATGATCATGGTGATTGTTCTCTCTCTCTCTCTTTCTCTCACTCACTACTCTCTCTCTCTCTCTCTCTCTCTCTCTCTCTCTCTCTCTATCTATCTATCTATCTCTCCCCTCCCACACACACACAATCATGAAGCTGAAACAAGGTACTTTTGTCTACAAGTCGATTATCACAACAATCTTGCTAATATTGAAAATTTTAAACGTGTTTTAGCTCTCCGAAAAAAAAAGTCCTTCAAGTGAAAATGTTCACTTCCTTTATTGCATAGTTGGAAAGTATTCTTTAGACT
>NC_134910.1:22578553-22583553 GCF_041734735.1 Babylonia areolata | reverse complement strand
TATCTCTGTCTGTCTGTCTGTCTGCATCTCCCTCTATCTCTTTCTCTCTTCCTCCCTCCCTACCCCTTCTCTCTCTCTCCCTCCTTACTCCTGCTCTCTCTCTCTCTCTCTCTCTCTCTCTCTCTCTCTCTCTCTCTTACCTCGCCTCTCTGTCTCTCTTTATCTCTGTCTGTCTGTCTGTCTGCATGTCTCCCTCTCTCTCTTTCTCTCTTCCTCCCTAGCCCTTCTCTCTCTCTCCTTCCTTACTCCGGCTCTCTCTCTCTCTCTCTCTCTCTCTCTCTCTCTCTCTCTCTCTCTCTCTCTTACCTCGCCTCTCTATCTCTCTTTATCTCTGTCTTTCTGTCTGTCTGCCTGTCTCCCTCTCTCTCTCTCTTCTCTCTCCCTTCCCCTTTCTCTTCTTCCTTAGCCCGCCTTTCTCTCTCTCTCTCCCCCCTCTCTCTCTCGCTCTCTCTCTCTCGTCTCTCTCTCTCTCTCTCTCTCTCTCTCTCTCTCTCTCTCTCGATCGCTCGCTCGCCTTAGCAACCTCCTGTGTGGTCAAACACTGTACAATATCGGTAACAATTACAATGGCATTAACAATAACAGTACTGCTCTTGTATGAAAAATGATAATGTGAGAATATCAGAACTAATACTGATGCATGTTTCTCTTTCTTCCTTTTTTTTTTTGACTCACTTGTGTAAACAAAGTGAGTCTATGTTTTAACCCGGTGTTCGGTTGTCTGTGTGTGTGTGTGTGTGTGTGTGTGTGTGTGTGTGTGTGTGTGTGTGCGTGCGTGTGTGTGTGTGTGTGTGTGTGTGTGTGTGTGTCCGTGTGTCTGTGTGTCCGTAGTAAACTTTAACATTGACATTTTCTCTGCAAATACTTTGTCAGTTGACACCAAATTTGGCATAAAAATAGGAAAAAATTCAGTTCTTTCCAGTCATCTTGTTCAAAACAATATTGCACCTCTGGGATGGGCACAAAAAATAAAAAAAGAAGCCTAATTATATGCAAACTGCATTTACTGTCATATTTATATTTTTTGTATTGTCTAAACTTGGCACTTTGACCTCTTATTCTGACACAACAACAACAGGAGTCATTATTATCATTTTTTGTTCAAACAGGAACTTCTTTTGCCAAGCATGGAATTTTTATTTATTTTGCAAACGTTTTAGGTGCAGATAGTAAAAAAAAAGGGAAATTACTCTGTAATTAATGCTAGGGGACTTAACTTATCACAAGTGAGTCTTGAAGGCCTTGCCTCTCTTGTTTAGAATTCTTTTTCCCGTTCTCTTTCTTCCTCTTCCCTTTCTCTGCATCAGCAAATTAATCACTTTTGTATATTATGTACAATGATAAAGTTGTGTTTCTCTGTTCTCTTTATGTCCGCTGTTTGTCTCTCACTTTGGTCATGTCTCCGAATGTGCATGAGATGAGTGTGTGTGTGTGTGTGTGTGTGTGTGTGTGTGTGTGTGTGTGTGTGTGTGTGTGGTGTCTATCTGTCGTTTTGTTTGTGTGTGTGTCTGTCTCTCTGTCTGTCTGTCTCTCTCTCTCAGCAGTGATGCATGTTGCTAACTTTCTGCATAAAGCTCCAGACATCAGGAAGCAGAATTTGAAACTTGGATTCTTTCTTAATGCACACTGCTCACTCCACTCGTAAAGGGCCAAGGTCTATACAATTTAACCAACTTTCTCTGACTTTCTCCCTCTCTCTCTGTCCGTCTGTCTCTCTCTCTCTCCCTCTTCTCTCTCTCTCCCATCTCTCTTCTCTCTGTCTTCTCTTTCTCTCTCCCTCTCTTCCACTCTTTCTCTCTCTCTCTCCTCTCTCTCTCCCCCCTCTCTCTCCCCCTCTTCTCTCTGTCTCTCACCCTCTCTCTTCTCTCTTTCTCTCTCTCCCTCTTCTCTCTCTCTCCCCCCCTCTCTCTCCTCTCTCTCTCCCCCTCTCTCTCCCTCTTCTCTCTCTGTCTCTCCCCCTCTCTCTTCTCTCTCTCCCCTCTCTCTTTCTCTCTCTCCCCCTCTCTCTTCTCCCTTCTCTCTCTCTTCTCTCTCCCTCCCTCCCTCTCTCTCTCCCCCTCCCTCTTCTCTCTCTCTTCTCTCTCTCTCTCCCTCTCTCTCTCTCTCTCTCTTTCTCTTCCGGTTGTTGTTGTGAGAAGGTGGTCGCACTTTCAGCTCTCTAGAATTATTGTGCTCACAGACGTGCGACTGTGAATATTTTGCAAGAAGATGTGTCAATGACCAGTTAAGTCCGATGGCGTAATTAGTTTTTTCTTCGATCGGAAGTGAATCTTGCTTTAACTCACTCAGTACGGCCAGTCCTCTCTTCTCCTCTACACAGACCCCTCGGATGTCCAGTGGGTGTCTGAATGACCCAACCTTTAGCTTCCGTCGTCAGAATTGTGGTATTCTTTGTCAACATTCACGTCTTCAGTATAAGAGCCTTCCGCTTGCAATATTTTGATGATGGTAATTGGGGTGAAACGCTGTTAACGTCGTCTCTTTCGCCGTTCGTATGGAAAGAGTTAACGGCTAAAACAGATACTACATCATCAAGAAGGAACGAAAGTTGAGCTGCGGTTCTGAACTTACTTGGGTAAAAAAAAGCGAGTGGCTCGTGTGATAAGGCTTCTGAACAGAGCGACGAAGATGACTTTTGGTCAGTGTAAGAGTGCATGTGTACCGAAGTTGATGATGGCTGTTGATGTGTTGTGAAGTCCGTGCAATGCTCACCCTCCGAAACAGGCTGTGCTGAACAAACAAACAAACAAACAAAGCTGATCGTGAAGGAATGTATGTGTCGTTGTGTGTAATATGACATCGCAGCTTGAAATGTGCTTGACAAATTCTGTAATGGATAAACAAGGACCAGCACTGTGACAAACTGCAATGTGAGTAGTGTGTGTTGTGTAATTCTGTTTGAACTGTTCTGTTATGGCTGAAGACATGTGTGATGATGTGGAAACTACAGGCAAAAAACTTAAGCTAACTCTTGACAATATTCAAAAACGTTTTGCCTGTGACAACGAAGAACCAGCATTGTGGCGTAACTGTCTTTGCTTTCGCTACTCACCTATCAAAGAAGAAATATCTTTCCAGTTTGATGACACTGATCATAATGAACAAATAGTAAAGAGTGGTAACTCTCTCCATTACACAAGGTACACAACTTCAAGTCAGTGATGCTTACGGTACCGATTCAGCTAGCACACAGGTAAATAAAAAGGTACATTGGAACAAACCCACACACTTCTTCAAAAAAAAAGAAGTTGTTAGTTTCTTTATGATCATGATGGTTTTTATTTTGTCTCCTTCATTTATTCTTAGAAAAAAGTTCACGTTCATCAAGAGTCGCCAAATCTGTTCTCCGCATCTGTTACAAAGACACAAAAATGTGTAACTATTCCCAAATTAGAACGCTTGTCAGAGAATAAATCTATGAATTAAAACAATAAAGAAATCTTACAGTTCCGTCTCCAAACCAACCCCACAAGAAACTTTAAACCAAATGTCAATTCCTGAAAGAGCAACAATGTTGCTCATCGGAGACTCTGTTTTATCAACCCTAAAAGGCTTGCTCCGTTTGGAGTAGTGCATACAATATTTGATTATTGATAATTTTTTTTTGGTTCTTATCCCGCTTCCCCCGTCCCCAATCTCACACACACCCTTCCAATATTATGTTTTTATATCTTCCTCCAATCACTGACACTCACCCTCTCCATTTTACATTTTGTACTCTCTTTTCCATATTCTGTTCTCTCTCTCTCTCTCTCTCTCTCTCTCTCTCTCTCTCTCTCTCTCTCTCTCTCTCTCTCTCTCTCTCTCTCAACTCCGCCTTGATCCAAAAACTTCAAAGGAAACAGGTCTGTTAGTGTATTACAGTCAAACAATCACATTTAAAGCGAAAAATGAGTTTAGATCATTTCAACATTGAATCCATAGAGTTAGAAATTAAAATAAAACATATCAATCCGCTACGTATTGGATTTATTTACAGAAACCCGACTGAAAGAGTTAATTGGTATGATGATGAAGTTTCAATGATGGATGCTGCCATGCTCGAAGATAAAGAAATTATTATATTCGGTGACTTTAACATTAATCTATTAAAACCTCAGCTGCAATGGAATCAGATATATACAGCATACAGTTTGGAGCAACTTATCGATAAACCAACACGAGTAACCCCCCCTAGTTCCAGAACCCTCATTGATCACATTTAGGTTTCATGTAAACAGAATATTGTAGACATATGTTTCTCCAGTCACTGGATGTAGTGATCACTTACCATTTCTCCTTCTTCCCTCTCTCCCTCCCTTCCACCCCCTTCTCTCTCTCCTCCCCCCCCCCTCTCTCTCTCTCTGTGTCTTCACGCAAGCCATGGTAACCTGCGGTGTCCACCAACACTATGTCAGGGAACCTGATGGTCCATGTGGTCCACGTCATCTCCAATGGTTTTTTGATCCAGATTTGTGACTGTGGGGATGGGGGTGGGGGTGGGGGGCTGGGGGAAGGGGGAGCTGTGGGCTTGTGACGACAGGGGGAGAGATTGTGTGGGTAGAGGTGTGTGGGGGGTGGGGGTGGGGGGGATGGTGGGGGGTGGGGGAGGGGCGGATGGGTGGGTGGAAAACTAACGGTTTGGAGGGGCAGGAAGAGAGATGCTTGTTGGGTAAAAGGAAGGATGAACAGATTAGGTGACGGACGTATTTTCATAATTTGCTCGAAACTTACGTAGCTTCAGCTTTGTTGCTTACATTTCATTCAAATGTTTGCTTCGTGTTCAACAGTGATTTTTTAGTACCTTAGTCTAGACAAAGAAAGAACACACACACACACACACACACACACACACACACACGCACGCACGCACGCACGCACACAAAACACCCCACAACAAACAGCCTTGTCTTGAGGTAGAAGGGTAGATGATGAGTGAGGGGGGAGGGGGGAGAGGGAGGATTGGGGTTTGCAGTCCTTACATATATCGATCCGAATGATGACGGGCGCAATAGCCAAGT
>NC_134910.1:22558553-22566053 GCF_041734735.1 Babylonia areolata | reverse complement strand
CCCCGTAAATATGAATGGAAAAAAAAAAAAAACCATCAACAACATTACCTCCTTTCACTCAAATGTAAAAACAAATGAACAACAGCCCCATAGATATGAATGTCATAATTAATTTACAACAATGACCCCTACCCCATCCTCTACCCACCCCCCGTACATGCTATCGATGTAAGAAAAAAAAAAAATCGCGAAAACATCCCCGCAGATATGAATGTTACTACAATAGCCTGCTTTCTATTCAGTAAAAGAAAGAAAAAAAAATATATATATATGATTGATCACCTGATGCCTGCGACAATCTGTGTTTATGCGTGTTTTTGTTTTCTGTGTGTATGGTTGAGGTGTTGTGTGGAGACAGAGAGAGAAAGAGAGAGAGAGAGAGAGAGAGAGAGAGAGACACTTTTTTGACTCTTTACTGTCATTAGCTTAACAGCCCATGTGACAGGGGGGTGCAGGGGAAGTTACAGTGTCGTTTTATCCAATCATTTGAAAAAGTAAAACAAAACAGAACAAAAACAAAAACTAGCGCACCTAATGTTACAAAGGTTATATCAATAAACAACAGCCAACAAAATTGCACACACACAAAAAAAATAACAACATCATCATCATTAGATTGACCATCCAAATACTAATTCTATCTGCTTCTAATTTTAACCCTCAAAGAAATCATTTTGGAAACCATTAATGTTTGTATATATTATGAATTAACGGGCATTTTGATCATTTATTTTCTTTTTCCGTGTATCTACTGCCTCTGAGACGTATTTTGCAAGTGAGAGGATAATATTTTCGTCATTTGATGTTAAGACACTGACCAGGTCTTTCCTCTTTGCTGCAGCTGTTTTAAAGAGTGTACAGTTTTCCCGAACCTCCTCGTATCCTTTGCAACTGAACATGAAATGTATCTCATCTTCTTTATTCTCGCCACACAATGGACAAGGAGATGTTAATCCACCTGTCTCAAACCATCTTTTATTAGCATTCAGCCCGACTGTTCTCAATCTAAATCTAGCAAGATTGACTCTGTGCCACCTGTTTGTTATGACTGAAATATATCTTTCTGTCTGAAATGCTGTCTTGAAGGAAAAGAACCAGCTATATTTATCATTACTTTCCATTTCTCCATGCCAATTTTGTTTATAGCATGCTATCAATCTATCTTTAAATTCTGAGATAAACACATTTTCGTAACCCACTCCTTGACACATCCAAACAAGTCCAAATCCATGTTCAGTTAGAGTTTTTTTGATTTGATAAACCCAGTTTTGTTTGCCTCTCTCTTCTTGCAGTAACATCATCTCATACGCTTGCTTACACAATCTGGAAGCCGGTAGCCTTGTCAACTTAATCCAATACTTTACACATTTTACGAAAGTCTTAACATACAGTGGGTATCTGCCGGTTTCCCCATATAGTGCTGTGTTTGATGAGTGTAGTGGAACGCCGAGAAAACGTTTAATAGCAAATGTGTGCACCCTTTCGAGTTGACTATTAATCAAAAGTCCCCAAATTTCTGCTGCATACGTCAAAACCGGTTCAACCTGTGTGTCAAACAATTTCCAGAAAAGGCTCATATCAATGGAATGTAGCTTCCGAAAAGATTTAATAATTTCTATTACCCCTTTTTTCCCTTTTTTGCTTGTTTCAGCCCAAGCAGACGACAGACTCAATTTCGTGGTAAATAACATCCCCAGATACTTATAGGAATTCGTCACTATTAACTCTTTATCACCATAAAACCATTTTTCATGTGCTGAAAGGTGGCCCCCATTTCGAAAAACTATAACATTAGTTTTTTCAAGATTTACAGTTAGCCGCAATCTGTCTGCCTCTTGCTTTAAAACAGTTAGTTGATTCTGCAATCCAATGGCCGTATCAGACAAAAGCACAATATCATCTGCAAATAACATCAAAAACAATTCTACTGCTCCTGGAATCATCTGAATTCCATGTCTACCCTTTTTTGATATTTCAACAGCAAGTTCATTAATGAAAAACGAAAACAACAAGGGACTTAGCAGACAACCCTGTTTAACACCATATGGACATTCGAAAAAATCAGAATAATTACATTTATCACGTACACACACAAGGACAGAATCATATATACTCTTAACGGCCGTATAAAGCTTGCCATGTACACCAGTTTTTCTCAAAATATCCCACAAAATATTACGATTTACAGAGTCGAACGCTTTTCTGAAATCCACAAATGCTACATATAATTTAGAATTTCGTAAGAGATAATTTTGTACCAAAGAATACAGTGTGAATATGTGATCTATCGTGCTATAACCAGCTCTAAAACCCGCCTGCTGCTCAATGTTTTTCTCTTCTGTTTCTGCCCACTTCGTAAGTCTTTTATTCAAAATATGAGTATAAACTTTGCTGATTACACTTGTCAATGCTACTCCCCTGTAGTTATCCGGATCATTCGTGTTGCCTTTTTTATGTATGGGGATAATAATGGATTTCGACCAATCATAAGGAAATGTCCCATCTTCAAACAATTTATTGAATAAAGAAACTAAGAATTCTATGACAGAGTTATTTGCATTTTTTAACATTTCACTTACAATGAAGTCTGGACCAGAACTTTTACCAGCTTTTAAATTCTTTATACTATTAATAACTTCCTGCTTAGTTATTGGGTCATCGAATAAAGGTTGCTCTCCCCTGTTCTCTTCGTCTTCAAACAAAATTTCTTCTTGTTCAAAACTATCCCCAGCTGCGTTAAAAACATTAAAAAAGTGATTATACCACTGCTGAGTGCTGATATCATTATAGATCACTGCTTTCTTATTAACCGATCTTATAATTGACCAAAACATCTTTGGGTCATGAACATTATTTTTTAGTCTTTTTAATCTTTCTTGTTCAAACGCTCGTTTTTTTCTCTCTCTTTAGATCAACATACACTTTTCTTTCTTTCGTATAGTCTTCTTTCTTCTGCTTCCTATCACTTTCCGTCTTACATCTTTGAAATCTCTTAAGTAATCTCTTAACCTGTTTTTTCTTCTGTTTACATTCTATATCAAACCAATCATTAAACTCTTTCTTTCCTTTTCCACACACTCTCACCATGCACGCAGCAGCTCCGCACAACGCATTAGTAAACAAATTAACTCCCCTGTCCACATTCAAACATAACATGCGGTGAGCTTCACATATACTTTCTCTAAATTCATTACTGTCCAGCTCATCTTTAAACAGCTGAACCTTTTCTTCATTCCACACAATTTTGTTTTCACCAGCACATTCTGTCTTTGGTTCCTGGTCTTCTACAACACACTGATCATTCTCATATTTCAGTACAACAGGCAAGTGCCAGGAAAACAAACAATCATCAATCTGCAAATCACAACGCTTACATAAATTTTCTGAAACAAGAAAGTAGTCGATGACACTATTTCCATGTGGTGACACAAAAGTAAAATCCCCACTGGTGTCATTATTACAAGATCCATTTATAATCAACAAATCAAACATCAAAGCAAGATCCAACAAAGATTTCCCAAACTTATTAATGACAGAGTCCTTTGAGATCCGTTCAGTTCTCTCTTCACCAGACACATCAGAATCACAACTTGGCACATAGTTCATCATGCTCTCCACTCTTGCCTGTTCACACCCTGTTCTGGCATTCAAATCACCACACAACATTATATACTTATCATCTTTATGTATACACTGTATCATATTTTCTTCTAATATAAGAATGCCATTTTTTAACTCAGTATGATTATAGAATGGTGATCCCTCAGGGGCAACATAACATGCAATTAATATCACATTTTTGTCCACACCAAACACACTTTTATCAATCTCAATTGCTATTGTATTATTGCAGTCCATTTTTATCTCTTTTACATGTTGTTCAATCCTTTTGTTAACCATCAGTACAACCCCCCCAGAGTTTCTTCCATGATGAGACAATTTAATAGCAGGAGCATCAAATTTTAAATGATCTGTGAAAATGCCACTATAATCGAATGTTGAATCAACAAAAGTTTCAGTAAGACAAATGAAATCAAAGGAACTGATGTAGTTAACAAACGGTATATCATTCAGTTTGCCATACAAATTTTCAACATTATAATTTAGAAAAGTCCATTCCTTTGGATGGCCAAGCCTGTCCTATTTCTTTCTGTCACGCAGTGTCCTGCCACTGTCACTGACACCAGCTGGGGACTTGCTGGGCTGGTTCTTAAAATAACCGTGTAGCCCGCCTTGTCTGCTTGCCGCAGGGCCAGTGGTCGCTGCACGTGCGCTGCCGCTGTGTTGTGTGACGTCACGGGGTGTCCTTTTTGTGCCTCTCTGCTGTTGACCTTGGCCTTGACGCTGGGGGACACCACTGTCATCACGCCGGGGGGTCGTCCTGTCAGCCAATCCGTGTCGATACCGGTCACCCGCTGTCACATCTGTGACGTCACCAGGAAGGGAGCCTTCGCTGTGATTGGTCGAGTCCCGTCGTCCTTGACTTTCCGAGTTCGTGCACCCCCGTGTACCCGCTGCCGTGCTGTGTGCAACAGGACTGCAGTCTGCTACGCCCACTGATGCTGCTTCTGCATACGTTCTGGGATCAGGAGGCAACGGAGCGATCACCAACTTTCCTTTCCTGAAGTATGCCTTCTTGCCTTCTCGTCTGGCCTGAGCAACAACGCTGGATTGTGCTCGCGTCAAATCGTTGGCGACTTTTACACCTTTCTCAGTCAGTTTGTTTCTTAAGTCTCTATCTGTGATAATTGTCATTTTGTCTCTCCATCTGGCAAATCTTACTATCATCGGTCGAGGATTTCCTTCCCTGGTCTGTCCAATACGGTGAGCACGCACAATGTCATCAGGTGTCCACTTTTTCACCCCTCTCTCAACACTGTTCAATGTATCCACCACAGCACTGACACACGTGTCATTGTTCTCATTCTGTCCAAGTGGGGGAATCCCAAAGAAGCGCAGGTTTTCCCTCCTCGAGTATTCTTCAAGTTTGTCGATTTCAGATTCTATCTTGCTGATTTTCTGCTCCATGGTGTCCACAGTGGTGGTCAGTCTGGTTGTTACCTCCCGCCCCTCTGCTACCTCACTGTGTAAATACTGTATGTCCGATGCCACATCACTCACAGCTGCTGCCAGGTGGTGATATTCCTGTTCTATCTTATCACAGCGCGTGTTTATGTTTACACATTGTTGCTTCACCTTGTCCAGTTCAGATTTGATGTCTCCCAGGTCCCCTCTGATTAGAGCCGTTTGTTGATCTGTTTGCTGCTTGATGGCCTGGAGAATTTCTCTGGTCACGTCTGACTGCACGCTGGGTTTCTCTTCACATTGAGCCGATGTCGCTGCTTCTGTGTTCTTCTTCACTTGATTGTCTTGCTCGTGGTGGTTGGGGCCAGGGGTTCATCTCCACATCGCCACTGAGGAGCAGTTTACGCGCTGAGTGAAACGCGCTGAGCACACACAACACGGTAACCATCTCTGTGGTGTGCACTGCCGAACAACACGAATTGTTGACACCTGACACATCTACGTCATTCGACCTAGTTCCTTGCAACATTTCGAGCTCATTTGTGTATGTTCTCTCGAATGCAGCAACAATGTTCACATTTTTTCCAAATGCACACACGAGCGACACCAACATGCCGAATGAGAACACACTGCACAATAAGTCAACAACTGTCATGCAAGCACCTCTGTCTATCTCTTCGCTGACCTGTTTTCTTCCTGAACGCACTCGTCGACCCGTTGACCTAGAAAAGGCGGCGTTGTAGAAATGGCCAATTCTGGCCCTCCAGCATTCAGTTTGTATCATTTTCGTCACTTTCACAGTCACTGAGTGTTTATAAATTGCCTGCATCCACCTAATAGAAAATATTTTTCCAAACAATACAGGAATCACGTATCGTTTGCGGACACCTCCACTGAAACATCCTGTCAATCCGCCATCTTGTGTGAACCCCCGAGAGAGAGAGAGAGAGAGAGAGAGAGAGATCGTGGAAGGTGTTGTATTGTATTGTATTGTATTACTAATTTTTGTCGCAAGAGATTTCTTTGTGTGAAATTCGGGCTGCTCTCCCCAGGGAAAGCGCGTCGCTACACTGAGAGCGCCACTTTTTTTTCTTTTCTTTTTTTTTCAGCGTAGTTTGTTTTTTTTTTTTTTATTTGTTTTCCTATTGAAGTGGATTTTTCTACATAATTTTGCCAGGGATAACCCTTTTGTTGCCGTGGGTTCTTTTTTTTAAATTTTTTATCAGAGATGGGCCCGTAGATACGAATACAAAAAAATGAATTAACAACAATTACCATGTATATACGAACGTCAAAATATTCTTTAAAAAAAACACCCGATAGCACTGTAGATATAAATGTGAAATAAACATACGTCAATAGCCCTGTAGATCTGAATAAAGGTTGATGAGGAGTCAATTACGCCGTCGATGAATATGAATGTAAAAATAATACAACAAAAATAGATAATAGCCATGCAAATGATGATATAAATATAGATTCACAACAAGAACACGGTAGGCATGAATGATACATTAGACACATGTCCTAACCAGAAACCAGCCTTTTCTTATCATTTTTTTGTTTGTTTGTTTTTCTTTTGCTTTTGTCATAATGTGACAAACATGTCAGTTGTCATCTTAAGAAAGCAGTTGTTGATTGGTCTTCTCTCTGACGGGCGCAATAGCCGAGTGGTTAAAGCGTTGGACTGTCAATCTGAGGGTCCCGGGTTCGAATCACGGTGACGGCGCCTGGTGGGTAAAGGATGGAGATTTTTACGATCTCCCACGTCAACATATATGCAGACCTGCTAGTGCCTGAACCCCCATCGTGTGTATACGGCAAGCAGAAGATCAAATGCGCACGTTAAAGATCCTTTAATTCATGTCAACGTTCGGTGGGTTATGGATAACAAGAACACACCCAGCATGCACATCCCCGATGGCGGGGTAGATAAACAAAAACGGTCATACACGTAAACTGTTACATGTCTGTCTGAGTGCGTATGTGTGCATGCCTGAAATCTGATTGAATGACACAGGAAACGAATGACGAGCGCCCAGTGGCAGCCGTCAGTCGGCTCCACCCAAGTCGGCAGCCTGTTGTGTAAATGACCCCGTATTTGTCAAGTGCTTAGAGCTTGGTCTCCGACCGAGGATAGGCGCTATATAGGTATCCATATCAATCAATCAATCAATCAATCAATCAATCAAATAATCAATCAAAAATAATCAGAGATGGGCCCGTAGATACGAATAAAAAAAAAATGAATTAACAACAATTACCATGTATATACGAACGTCAAAATATTCTTTAAAAAAAAACACCGATAGCACTGTAGATATAAATGTGAAATAAACATACGTCAATAACCCTGCAGATCTGAATAAAGGTTGATGAGGAGTCAATTACGCCGTCGATGAATATGAATGTAAAAATAATACAACAAAAATAGATAATAGCCATGCAAATGATGATATAAATATAGATTCACAA
>NC_134910.1:22546053-22548553 GCF_041734735.1 Babylonia areolata | reverse complement strand
ATCCTCAACCCCTCCCACACCCCCACCTCCTTGCCTACAACCCCCTCCCCCTTCCCCACACCCCCAGTTCCCGTTCTCAGTCCCATCCTCAGTCTAGACACCCCCCCCCCCCCCCCCCCCGCCCCCCGCCCACTTCCCCTGACAGACGTAAGAATTGCGTGAGAGAGAAGAAAGCTTAAAGGAGCGGCGAACACAACAGTTATAACGGATAGGGGCCGTAATCGACGCCGAAACCTTGTCGGTAATTAGCCTCCCTTGCTTCTGTGGGGGTGGGGGGTGGGGGGTGGGGGTGGGGAGGGCCCTCTGTTGAGAACGAGAGTGATTTCCCTTAGGTATGCACTCTATGAACGGAGACTGATTTTTTTTTTTTTTTTCTTTTTTCTATTGCTTGCATTCATCATGACCAACAATAGTGGAGAGGGGGTAGGGGGTGGGCGGGTGGTAGGGGGGGTGGGGGGGGGGTGGGTAGGGTGAGTGGGGGCGGCGGGGGGACAGCGTGGGGAAGGGGGGAGGGGGGCGTATAGATGGGGAGGGAAAGGGTGTTGTGAGATCTGAGGGATGGATGGATAGAAGGGTGCGTGGTGGTAACAATGGAGAGGGAGGGTGGGTGTGTGTGTGTGTGTGGGTGGGTGGGGTGGATGTGAGTGAGTTGGGGTGGAACAGAGCTGAAAGCGAAACTGAATGGCGCCTTGTCGGAGGACTAAAGTGGTTTGTCGCTAAGCGCGATGGTGCTTTAAATCAGCTTAAAGTTGGGAATGGGACCCCCCCCTCTCTCTCTCTCTCTCTCTCTCTCTCTCTCTGTCTTACTGTGTGTGTGTGTGTGTGTGTGTGTGTCTGTGTCTGTGTCTGTGTGTCTGTGTCAGTGTGAGTCTGTGTGTGTGAGTGTGCGTGTGTGTGTGTGTGTGTGTGTGTGTGTGTGTGTGAGCATGAATGTGTGTGTGTGTGTGTGTGTGTGTGTGTGTGGTATCTGTGTTTATTTGTGTGTGTGTGAGTCTGTGTATCTCTGAAAGAAAGACAGACAGAGAGTGACTATGATCTGTACTCTCTGTTGCTGTTCACTGATTGTCTCTATCATCGTCAGCCCATGAATGCCTTGACTCTGTCTCTGTCTCTGTATAATAATTGTTTGGATCTCTCTCTCTCTCTCTCTCTCTCTCTCTCTCTCTCTCTCTCTCTCTCTCTCTCTCTGTCTTACTCTGTGTGTGTGTGTCTGTATCTGTGTGAGTCTCTGTGTGTGTGTGTGTGTGTGTGTGTGTGTGTGTGTGTGTGTGTGTGAGCATGAATGTGTGTGTGTGTGTGTGTGTGTGTGTGTGTGTGGTATCTGTGTTTATTTGTGTGTGTGTGAGTCTGTGTATCTCTGAAAGACAGACAGACAGAGAGTGACTATGATCTGTACTCTCTGTTGCTGTTCACTGATTGTCTCTATCATCGTCAGCCCATGAATGCCTTGAGTCTGTCTCTGTCTCTGTATAATAATTGTTTGGATCTCTCTCTCTCTCTCTCTCTCTCTCTCTCTCTCTCTCTCTCTCTCTCTCTGTGTGTGTCTTACTCTGTGTGTGTGTGTGTGTGTGTGTGTGTGTGTGTGTGTGTGTGTGAGCATGAATGTGTGTGTGTGTAGTATCTGTATTTTTGTGTGTGTATGTGTGTGTGTGTGTGTGTCTGTGTATCTCTGAAAGAAAGGCAGACAGAGAGTGACTATGATCTGTACTCTCTGTTGCTGTTCACTGATTGTCTCTATCATCGTCAGCCCATGAATGCCTTGACTCTGTCTCTGTCTCTGTATAATAATTGTTTGGATCTCTCTCTCTCTCTCTCTCTCTCTCTCTGTGTCTTACTCTGTGTGTGTGTGTGTGTGTGTGTGTGTGTGTGTGTGTGTGTGTGTGTGTGTGAGCATGAATGTGTGTGTGTAGTATCTGTGTTTATTTGTGTGTGTGTGTGTGTGTGCGTCTGTGTATCTCTGAAAGAAAGACAGACAGAGAGTGACTATGATCTGTACTCTCTGTTGCTGTTCACTGATTGTCTCTATCATCGTCAGCCCATGAATGCCTTGACTCTGTCTCTGTCTCTGTATAATAATTGTTTGGATCTCTCTCTCTCTCTCTCTCTCTCTCTCTCTCTCTCTCTCTCTCTCTCTCTCTCTGTGTGTCTTACTCTGTGTGTGTGTGTGTGTGTGTGTGTGTGTGTGTGTGTGTGTGTGTGTGTGTGTGTAGTATCTGTGTTTATTTGTGTGTGTGTGTGTGTGAGTCTGTGTATCTCTGAAAGAAAGACAGACAGAGAGTGACTATGATCTGTACTCTCTGTTGCTGTTCACTGATTGTCTCTATCATCGTCAGCCCATGAATGCCTTGACTCTGTCTCTGTCTCTGTATAATAATTGTTTGGATCTCTCTCTCTCTCTCTCTCTCTCTCTCTCTCTGTCTTACTCTGTGTGTGTGTGTGTGTGTGTGTGTGTGTGTGTGTGTGTGTGTGTGTGTGTGTGTGTGTGTGTGAGCATGAATGT
>NC_134910.1:22538553-22541053 GCF_041734735.1 Babylonia areolata | reverse complement strand
GAAGGAAGGATGAAGAGGAGGGAGGAAGGTAGGATGAAGAGGAGGAAGGAAGGTAGGATGAAGAGGAGAAGGAAGAAGGAAGGATGAAGAGGAGGAAGGAGTAAGAAGGGAAGAGGAGGAAAGGGAAATGGACAGAGGCAGAATGTGGGAGGGGCCGAGGGAGGAGAGGAGGGGGGAAGGAAACGGGGTGCAAGGGGGAAGGTTGGGGGGCGGAAGTGGGGTTGAGGCGGGCGGAAGGAAGGCGGTGGGCTGGATGGGGGTCGTAAACCGGAGGCTTGGGGAGCCGTATGGATTGAAGGAGAGGCTGTTAAAGGAACCCAAGGCCGTGGGAAGGGGAATTTTCCTAGGAGGTCGTTAGGAGGAAAGGGGTGTGGTGAGCCGCCCGGTGCCCTTGGGAGGGCTAGGCAGGCCCGGCTGGATGTGAAGTGGGAGGCATCCGGATCCGCCGCCCCCCGCATTCCCCCCCCTCCCCCTTTCATCCTCGTCGTTCGCCGCCGGCTTCCCGTCCCCCCCCATTCCGTCTCCGACTCGCTTCCCTGCCTCTCTTCCTTCGCCCCGCCCGCCTTCCCCTCTCCCTCCGCCAGGCCCCTTTTCACCCCTTTCCGCCTTCCGGCCCCCGCCACCTTCGGTCCTGTCATTATTCTCTTCTTCCGTCCTTCACCCTCTCTTCCTTCCTTCAATCCTCCTATTGCCTTCCTCATCTATGCTCTTCCTTCCCTCCTGTCCCGCCTTTTCGGTCCGGTGCCTTCCGTCCTGCAATCCCCTTCGTCCGGCCTTCCGCCTCACCTTTCCCTTCCGGCCTTTCCTCTTCGGGTTTCTTCCTTTCCCTTCACCCTTGCTTCCCCTTCCTTCTCCTCCTTTTTCCCCCCCACCTCCTTTTTTTCCCCCTTCCTCCTTCCCTTCACCCTTTCTTTTTTCCCCGGCCCCGGCCCCTCCTCCTCCTCCTTCCGCCTTCTCCCCTCCTTCCTTCTCCGCCCCTTTCCTTCCTCATCCTTTTTCTTCCTACCCGCCTCCGGCCGTTCCCCCGCCCCTCCGCGGTTTCCTTCCTTCCTTTCATCCTCTTTTTCCCGCCCCTTCCCCTCACCCTGGGGCGTTTCTTCCCCCCTTCATCCTTTTCTTTCTTTTTCCTTCCCTTTTATCCTCTTCCTTCCCCTCCTTCACCTTTTCCCTTTCCGGCCCTTCCCCATCTCTTCCCCCTTCTTCATCCCCGCCTTCCGCCTTTCCTCACCTCTCTTTCTCCCCCCCTTCCCTTCCCCCCCCCGCCTTCCTTCCTTCTCCCGCCCTCCTTTCCCCTATCCCTCCTTCCTCCTTCCCCTCCCCTTCCTTCCTCCCCTACCTCTCTCCCCTTCCTTTTCATCCCTTCTCCTTCCCCTTTTCCCCCTCCCCTTTCCTTCCCCGCATCCGCGCTTTTTTCCTTTTCCTTTCCCCACCTCGTTTCCTTTCCGGCCCGCTCCCCTTTCCCACCCTTTTTCCTCCTCCCCCCGCCTCTTGCCTTCCTTCTTCCTCCGTTTTCTTGGGCCTCCCTCCTCACCTCTTCTTTCTTCCTTTCCTTCCTTATTTTTTTTTCCCCCGTCCCATCCCCTTCCTTCCCCCGGCCCCCCCCTTGGCCCCTGCCCCCCCCCGCCACCCTCCCCCCCCCCCCCCCCACCCCTTCCTCCACCCATCCCCCTTTTTCCCCCCCCGATTTTCTCCACCCCTCCACTCCCGCCCGGCCCTCCCTTCTCTCCCCTTTCCCACCCCCCCCCCCCCCTCTTCCCCCTCCTCCCCCACCTCCCCCCTTTCCTCCCCCATTTTTCCACCCGTCCTTTCTTCTTCCTAACCCCCCCCCACCCCTCCCCCCCTCCCCCCTCCCCCCCCCTTCTTCCACCCTTCCCTTTTCGCCAAACCACCCACCCCCCCCCTCCCCCCCCCTTTCCCCCTCTTGATCCATCCTTCCTTCTTTTTCCAAAACTCCCTCACCCCCCCTCCCCCATCCCCCCCCTTCCCCCTAACCCACCTTCCTTTCTTTCCCAAAAACCCCCCCCCCCCCTTCCCCCCCCTCCCCGCCGGCCCCCTCAACCAGCCCCGGGGCGGCGCCATAACCCCCCCCCCCCCTTTCCCCCCCTCCCTCCCCCTTCCCCCCTTTTCTTTTCTCCGTTTTTTCCTCACCCCCTTTTGGGGTTCCCCCCCCCTCCCTACCCTCCCCCCTCCTCCTCCCCACCCTCCCCCCCCCCACTTTCCCCCCTTCCCCATCCCCCCCCCCCTTCCTTTCCTCCCAAACCCCACCACCTCCCCCCCCCCTTTCCCCCCTTCCCCGCCCCCATTCCCCCCCCCCCCCCCCCCACTTCCCACCGTCCCCCAGCCCGCCCCCTCCCTTTTGGGCAAAAAACCTTTTTTCCTGAAAAACGCCTTTCCCACTCCCCCCCCACCCTCCCCGCCTCCCGCATTCCTTCCCCTTCTTTTTTTTCCCCTAACCCCTCCACCCACTCCCCCTCCCCCCATCCCCCCTCCTCCCGGCCCA
>NC_134910.1:22523553-22528553 GCF_041734735.1 Babylonia areolata | reverse complement strand
AAATCTTTCAAGGGCATTTCTATTTCGTGACACATAAAGAAGAAACGAACATAGAAAATCTAAACAAAAAGATAAATAAATAATATATAAATAAATAAGAAAGGAAACAAAATTACCACCACCTAAGAAACAAACATACAAACAAACCAAAAACAAAGAAAACCAATAAGAAAAAAATATATATATTAAAAAAAAAAAAAAACCCGCACAAAACACACATCTAAACACAGCACATACGTGGATAGTCTTTCGAAGTATACATTTCAACATTCTATCATTAAAGCGAGATCTATAAGAAGCGTGTTGAAAGACAACAACCACTATCTTGTATATTGTATTCTTACATTACATCTTTTTTTTTCTCTCTCTCTCTCTATTTTACAGCATTTGCAAACGTATCTTTCAAAAGCTGCCACGCTGGGTTTGCATTTGTCAAAGATAGATAGATAGATACATAGATATATAGATACTTAGATATGTACATTCCCCGCACCCCCCCCCCCCATTCCCCCTCCCCCCACCTTCCCGTCCCCCCAAAAAAGTATCAACAATTCAAATACTATATCAGTGCGTACATTTTGAGTAATGCAGACCATTACAACAGTTTATTTATTTATTTATTTATTTATTTACGTATCTATTTGTTTATATATATATATTTACTCATCTTGGAATTGGTACATGGCTGGCTTTTCACCCTCAGTAACTCTTCAAATTTCTACCAAAAAAGTTTTGATAACGAATGCTCGCATTTTCCAACACACGTATTCAGTGCTATTATTTTACCTGATACAAAAACCACAGTGATTATCCTTTACAATCCCCATTTCTCTCAGGACAATTGTTCTTCCAGGATTTTACGCAATATGCGCAGCTGGGGTAATTTCATTTATATCCAATATTCACTTTGGCTAACACATTCATATATACTTATATATAGACCTATCATCCAACCATCCATCCATCTATGTATGCATACATATATCGGATTTTTTGACATGCTGGTTTGAATTTAACAATACTCGCATAATTTGCATCCGAACTGTTAGGTATTTTGCAGACTTGTTGATGATCTCCTGAGGTTACTGTGTGAAAATATTCAATGAAGTCGGTTTCTCTATCACTGAGAAAATACTTGTCAAAAAAATGGTTCACTTTTTTTGGGGGGGACACCCGATATACAGAGACCATGATACATACAGTAACCTTACAAAATAAACAAGTTTGGAAATAAAGGGGGATAAACAATCGATGATAACGCAAGAAAAGAAGATAGGGAAATAAAAATTAATGACGTCGCACTGACGCGCGCAATAGCCGAGTGGTTAAAGCGTTGGACTGTCAATCTGAGGGTCCCGGGTTCGAATCACGGTGACGGCGCCTGGTGGGTAAAGGGTGGAGATTTTTACGATCTCCCAAGTCAACATATGTGCAGACCTGCTAGTGCCTGAACCCCCTTCGCGTGTATATGCAAGCAGAAGATCAAATACGCACGTGAAAGATCCTGTAATCTATGTCAGCGTTCGGTGGGTTATGGAAACAAGAACATACCCAGCATGCACAACCCCGAAAACGGAGTATGGCTGCCTACATGGCGGGGTAAAAACGGTCATACACGTAAAAGCCCACTCGTGTACATACGAGTGAACGCAGAAGAAGAAGAAGAAGACGTCGCACTAAAAAAAAAAATAATAATGATAAAAAAAAAATTATAAAATAAAAAAGAAGAAAGAAGCAAATCAGAAACAAAACAGAAAAAAAGATATGGATAAGACAAGATGTGGTTCGTCCGTTGGAATCAACGAGGACCATCTAGTCATCCTGGGGGTGGGTGGGTTGGGCTCTGTGGGTGCGCAGATGACTGGTCAGGCCAATCCGCGCCCGGAAGGTTCTGACGCAGTGTGGACAGGGGATGGTGGCGGCTGTCGGGGACTTGCTGGTCCTGCTTTTCCTGGCCTGTCTGCGTTGCTCTGCTGCAGCGATTCTGTTGGCCTCACAGGATAAGACAAGATAAACATAAGCAGAAGGGAATATCATTGAGAAACAACAACAGGGAACTCTGTCTCCCTCTCTGTGTGAAAGTTTATTATTGTCATCCACGGGACTGGCTGATATATGGAATCTGGCACTGTTTTTTTACACCAGGCATTTAAATTTCGGGATATCGTGACATCTTAAGATGCTGTACTTCATTGCAGCGTTTATGTAATATGTGTACTTATTATGGTTGGCTATATATTTTCATTTTGTTTGTTAATACTTATATTGTCACTTACCCCTTCATAAGGGGCCTATGCCTATTAATGAATAAATAACCTGAATCTCTGTGTGAAAAAAAAAAAAATCAAGCGAAAACTATAGTGACCTGAAGAAAAGCAAACCAAGTAATACTCAAAAACGAATTCATGGACACAGACAGACACAGACCAAGAGAGAGAGAGAGGGAGGGAGGGGGAGAGACTGACTGACATACAGACAGACAGAGACACACCGAGAGAGAAGAGAGAGACAGAGACAGAGACAGAGAAACAGAGAGAAAAAGAAGAAAAAAAACAGAGAAGGAACTAGAAGAAGAAGAAGAGGGAATTATATGAAAATAACAACCCCGTGATACGATAAACCCTGTCCGCTCCAGTGTAAATAACCATACTGCATAATGAGGGAACTCTACTTCCTTTGTAAATGTTATTACAGAGAGAGAGAGAGGGGGGCGGGGGGGGGGGGGGCGTGGCAGAGACAGAGATAGAGACAGAGAGAGAGTGAGAGAGAGAGGGTGGCAGAGACAGAGATAGAGACAGAGAGAAAGAGAGCGAGAGAAGGTGGCAGAGACAGAGATAGAGACAGAGAGAGAGAGAGCGAGAGAGGGTGGCAGAGACAGAGATAGAGACAGAGAGAAAGAGAGCGAAAGAGGGTGACAGAGACAGAGATAGAGAGAGAGAGGGGGTGGCAGAGACAGAGATAGAGACAGAGAGAGAGAGAAGGTGGCAAAAACAGAGATAGAGACAGGGAGAGAGAGAGAGAGGGGTGGGGGGCAGAGATAGAGACACAGAGACAGAGAGAGAGAGAGAGGGGGGGAGACGGGGCTTGCAGAGACAAAAACAGGGACAGAGAGAGAGACAGAGACAGAGAGAGGGACATAGACAAACGGAAAGACATACAGACAAAAAAAGAAGACAGACTGAAACACAACGCAAAAAAAACCCAAACAACTCCACCATGCAATACGTACAACTGACAAAAATGCTGTGCGATGGAAAAAAAAAAAAAAAAAAAAAAAAGCTCCGCATTGCAATTTAAAGCGATAAAAAAAAAGAAAAAAAGGAAAAAGAAAAAGAAAAAAAATTAATGCAATACTATATAAATACAATACAAATACAACCCGACCCTATCCAACCCATCCCATCCCGTCACGTCCCAAATCAACCAAGCACAACCCAACCCAACCCAACCCAACACAGCACAAAACGAAACAACGCAACCCCACCCCACCCCACCCCACCCAACACAACACAACACAACACAACGCAACACAACTCAACTCAGCACAACACAGCACAGCACAGCACAGTACACCACAGCAGAACACAACACAGCATAGCACAGCACATTATAACACAACGCAGCACAACACAGCACAACACAAGACACAGCAAGATACAGCACAGCACAGCACAGCACAGCACAGCACAGCACAGCACAACGCAGCACAGCACAACACGACACAGCACAGCACAGCACAACACAACACAACGCAACGCAGCACAGCACAACACAACACAACACAGCACAGCACAGCACAGCACAGCACAGCGCAGCACAGCACAGCACAGCACACCACGACACAGCACAGCACAACATAGCACAGCACAGCACAGCACAGCACAGCACAGCACTGCACAACACAACACAACACAGCACAGCACTACACAGCACAGCACAGCACAGCACAGCACAACACAACACAACACAACACAACTCAACACAACACAGCACAGCACAACACACAACCCGAGGAACGGACTGGAATAATCCATAACCTTTCAATTAGGCAAAACAAACTAAGAGAAAAACAACAACTTGCACAAAACGAAATAAAGGAATAATAGTTTATAAACAATGACACCTCATTTTCCCCAAAACCAAACGGAATGATTCAAATTGAGGAATGAAAATGGATAATTTAAACCATTAAGTCAGTACAAAGTTTGAAAAAACAACAACATACAACGTATTAAAAGAATAGAATTATACTTACACGAAATGAAATAAAATCAAAATAACTTATAATTATAAGCTGAAGCCTATATCAAAGAAAATGACAAAGAAACGATGAAATTAAATCCTTCAGAATAATAAGTATTTAAAGTCAATGAAATTCGTTTTTCAAGACACAGATTATATGACTGGATAAAAACGAGAACGAATCTTTAGAGAGAACGATCTTTAGATCGAAAATGCATTTCAGTGACAATTACTGTAAAATAATTGTTTCATCCTTTTATTCATCGGACTTCTTTAAATAGCATACTGCAGTTGTGAACAAAAACAGAAATTGATTTACGAAGTAAGAACTGTTGCCAAGGCTGAGAAATATATACTCGCTCGCTCGCTCGCACACACCCACACACACACACACACTTCATTTCAGAAAACAATGAAAACATAACTTACTTTTTTTTTTTTTTTTTTTTTTTTCTTTTTTTTTTTTTTTTACTGATTCTCGTACATCTTTGGGGTATTTGACTCACCTGTGTTAAAAATGTCTATGTAGTAACCCAGTGTTCAGTGTGTGTGTGTGTGTGTGTGTGTGTGTGTGTGTGTGTGACACGTTATAAGGTTATGACGTAGAACTTGTAATTTAAAAAATATATATATATATATATATATATTTTTTTTTAATTTTTTTTTTAAACCCATTAAAGATACAACGTCAGCGAAAAAAAAAAAAGGCCAACGACTGTTTATTTTTTTCTTGTTGGAAGAAGCTTTCTGTGTAATTT
>NC_134910.1:22511053-22518553 GCF_041734735.1 Babylonia areolata | reverse complement strand
AATGAGCGCTAGGGTACCTACAAATGTCGAATGATGAACAAATATGCCGGCAATAAAATGTCCAAAGAGAGAAAGAAAGAAAAGAAAGAAAATTGAATCAAACGGTTTGAAAACATCTAAGACCAATGAAGAAGAAAAAAAGAAAGAAAAGAAAAGAAAACAAAAACACACACACACGAAAAGTTAAGCAAACTATCAGAACGAGTTTAGATGGTAAATCTAAATCGCTTTTTCTGTACGATTTTTAAAGAATAATTCTTTTCTCTTTTCTTTTTTTCTTTTTTTTTTGCATTAAAACATTAAGCAAGAAATCAAAACACATACAAAACAAAAAGCGAAAACAGTAGATGGTTAGATGTTTTATGAATTCATTGCAGTTGTCTCGTTCGTCATTTATCAGATGGATTCCCCCGTCTCCACGAACGAAGGCGGCAGTACGTCGCAGGTCCTCCAGTCCTCCGTAGAGCTTCTGGGCCGCTGGGATTAACTCAGTTCTATCACATGACTCTTTTTATGAGATTTATCAACGGGAATATTGGGCTGCTCAGCCCACAGAAAGCGCTTCACTGCAGTAAGACCGTCACTCTTTCTTTATGTGTGCAAGAGTATTATGCCTTCACCTCTACACTCCATCTCGCTCACTACGATCGGCTTCGGATCCACTCTGTTTACGCATACCCAGATTCAAACACTCGACTGTTAGCCGCCGTTCTTTCTCTGTTTCTGGACCTTGCGATTGGAATGAACTACCTCTTTCGCTTCGTCAAGTCTCCACACTCAGCTCTTTCAAGTCTGGCCTTAAAACCCACCTCTTCCCAAAATAGCCTCCCTTGCCTGCCCTTCCTTGTCTTTAGTTTCTACAGTATTAGAGTTATGCATGCGTGTGAATGACTGGTGCGAAAGCGCTTTGATTTGTCTCTGCACAAGATTCAGCGCTATATAAATACCATTATTATTATTATATCTTTTTTCCTATCACAGTGGAAATTTCTACAGAATTTTGTACATTGACAACCGACTTGTTGCCGTAGGTTCTTTTACGCGCCGCTAAGTGCGTGCTACGTTGACAACCGACTTGTTGTCCTAGGTTCTTTTACCTGCGCTAAAGTGCATGGCTACACACGGGAACACGGTTTATCGTCTTAACCGAATGACTTGCGGGTCAGACCACAACTGGAGGTCTAGGTGCGTGGAGGAGGAAGAGGAGGAGGAGGAGAAAATAATTATTAGTGATTGTGGGATTCGAACCAGTGCGCTCGTATTCTCTCTTCGCTTTTTAGGCGGTATCGTAACCACCACCAGGCCAACCCCTTAAATGACACTGTCCCCCTGTATCTCAGCTGCTCCCCATCCCCACCCCATCCCCCCACCCCCACTCCCACCCCCACTGCCACCCCCTCCTCTCTCCTTCTCACACACGTGCTGTTACGCAAATAACAAAATGTCAAAATGTCTATCTCTTCGCGTTTGTCTTCGTTTCTCTTTCTATATATATATATATATATATATATATATATATATATATATATATATATATATATATATATATATATATAATATACATGTATCCTCTGTCTCTTGCTCTCTCTCTCTCTGTCTCTCTCTCTCTCTCTCTCTCTCTCTCTCCGTATCTCTGTCTCTCTGTTTGCCTGTCCGTCTGTCTGTCTCTGTATCTCTCTCTCCCTCCATACACACACACACACATGTATATATATATATATATATATATATATATATATATATATATATATATATATATATATATATATATATACATATACTATGTATGTATATATAATTATGCACATACATATACATATATATGTATCTATATTTATATCTATCTATCTATATATATCTATATCTATCTATCTATCTACTATCTATCTATCTATCTATCTATCTATATATATATATATATATATATATCTATCTATATGTATATATCTATATCTACATCTTTTTTTCTCTCTCTCTTCCTCTCTATCTCTCCCTTTGTGTGTGTGTGTGTGTGTGTGTGTGTGTGTGTGTGTGTGTGTGTGTGTGTGTGTGTGTGTGTGTGTGTGTGTTCTTTATCACATTCCTTCTGCAGGACTTCTTTCTGTTTGTTTGTTGTTGTTGTTTTTTTCTTCTTTCTTTCTTTCTCCCCTTTCCATTAAATATATATGAGTTATTGTATCTGATGTACAGTAGCAATGACAGGTTGGAAGAATGGGCCATGACTAAAATCTTAATCCTTGAATAAAAAAAAAAGAAAAAAAAAAGAAAAACGTTTTGTGTTCTGAGTTCTGAGTTCTCTCCCTTTCTCTCCGTCTCGATCTTTTGCTGCCTCTCTCTGTCTCTCTGTCTGTCTGTCTCTCTCTCTCTCTGTCTCTCTCTCTTGGTCTCTCTCTCTCTCTGTGCCTCTCTCTGTCTCTCTCTCTGTCTCTGTCTCTCTCTCTTGGTCTCTCTGTCTCTCTCTCTGACCCTCTCTCTTTCTCTGTCTCTCTCTGTCTCTCTCTCTGTCTCTCTCTGTCTCTCTCTCTCTCTGTGTATCTCTCTCTGTCTCTCTCTCTATCTCTCTCTGCCTCTCTCTCTCTGTCTCCCTCCACTCTCTACATCCCCCTCCCTCTCTCTCGCTTTCTCTCTCTCTCTCTCTCTCTCTCTCTCTCTCTCTCTCACAATCCCTCCCTCTCTCTGTCTCGGTCTGCCTCTGTTCGTCTGTCTGTCCGTCTGTCTATCTGTCTGCCTGTCCCTGTCTGTTTGTCAGCCTGTCTGTCTGTCTGTCTGTCTGTATGTCTGTCTGTCTGTCTGTCTGTCTCTCCTCTTACCCTCTTTATCTCTCTCCTTCTCACACCATATCTCCCTCTCTCTGTCTCTGTCTCTCTCTCTGTCTCTCCCTCTCTCTCTCTCTCTCTGTCTTTGTCTGCCTCTCTCTCTCTCTCTCTCTCTCTCTCCCTCTCTCTCTCTCTCTCTCTCTCTCACTGTCTGTCTGTCTGTTTCTTTAGCATGTTAACATCAAATGATCATGAGGTGATGATCTTGACGGCAAAATCTATATCAGAAGCTTTGACGATAAGGCATAAATCACTATGCTTGGCATTTTCTCATGCAGCCAATGTTGAATATTTGTATTTGTATTTCTTTTTATCACAACAGATTTCTCTGTGTGAAATTCGGGCTGCTCTCCACAGGGGGAGCGCGTCGCTACACTACAGTGCCACCCTTTTTTTTTCTTTTTTCTTGTTCGTGCGTGCAGTTTTATTTGTTTTGTTTTTCTATCGAAGTGGATTTTTCTACAGAATTTTGCCAGGAACAACCCTTTTGTTTCCGTGTGTTCTTTTACGTGCGCTAAGTTTATCGTCTCATCCGAATGACTAGCGTCCAGACTACCACTCAAGGTCTAGTGGAGGGGGAGAAAATATCGGCGGCTGAGCCGTGATTCGAACCAGCGCGCTCAGAGATTCTCTCGCTTCCTTGGCGGATACGTTACCTCTAGGCCATCACTCCACTTTATATCTCTCTATAATATGTTTCATTGACGGTTGAATGAATGGTGTTATTATGTGTTATGTGGCCTGTTGGTTGCTACCTTACTTTGTTTTGTACCAATATTCTGCTTTCACCAAATTCATTCGGTTGTTCTGATAACTTGTTATGCAATGAACAGAAGTTAACGCAGTCATCCAGTACAAACGAACCTCGTGGCCGATGACATTAACTCTCTCCATACGAACGGCGAAAGAGACGACGTTAACAACGTTTCACCCCGATTACCATCATCAAAATATTGCAAGC
The DNA here is from genome assembly GCF_041734735.1 of Babylonia areolata. Taxonomy (NCBI): domain Eukaryota; kingdom Metazoa; phylum Mollusca; class Gastropoda; order Neogastropoda; family Buccinidae; genus Babylonia; species Babylonia areolata. Next base: position 22,514,776 of record NC_134910.1, on the reverse strand, counting down.
GGAAGGCTGTTATACTGAAGACGTGAATGTTGACAAAGAATACCACAATTCTGACGACGGAAGCTAAAGGTTGGGTCATTCAGACACCCACTGGACATCCGAGGGGTCTGTGTAGAGGAGAAGAGAAGACTGGCCGTACTGAGTGAGTTAAAAATGTCAAAGCGTCAAGCGTCTCTCTCTGTCTCTGTCTCTCTGTCTCTGTCTGTCTGTCTCTGTCTTTTTCTCTCTGTCTGCGTCTCTGTTTGTTTGTCTGTCTGTCTATCTGTCTCTGTCTGTGACTCTCTCTCTGTGTCTCTGTCTGTCTGTCTGTTTCTCTCTCTGTCTCTGTCTGTCTCTCTGTCTCTGTCTGTCTGTCTGTTTCTCTCTCTCTCTCTGTGTCTCTGTCTGTCTGTCTGTTTCTGTCTCTGTCTGTCTGTCTCTGTCTGTCTGTCTCTCTGTCTGTGTCCGTCTGTCTGTCTGTGTGTGTGTCTCTGTCTGTCTGTCTCTGTCTGTCTGTCTCTCTCTGTCTCTCTCTCTGTCTGTCTCTCTCTCTGTCTCTGTCTCTCTCTGTCTCTCTCTGTCTCTCTCTGTCTCTGTCTCTCTCTCTGTCTCTGTCTCTCTCTCTCTGTCTCTGTCTCTTGTACTGATCCAGCGCGCTGTTTATCTCCACCTCGTTACATGCACGTGTGCTGTGTGGGTGTGTAAGGGGGCAGGGTAATAGAGGTGGAGGTTGAGGTGGGGGAGGAGGAGGAGGAGGAGGAGGAGGAGGTGAAGAAGAAGCGAAAGTTGAGCGAAGGAATAGAGTTAAGTATAACGAACGGAGGGAAACCAAAAGAAGAGTAGAAAAAAAAGGAAAAAAAGAAGAAGAAGAAGAAGAAGAAGAAGAAGAAGAAGAAGAAAAAAATGAACCGAAATCTCAAAATCGTCTATCTTCAGGTGCTGATGAGCATTCGTGTAGCTAGCTTTGAACAATACAATAACTTTTTATCTTTATAACTTCTGGGTGTTTAAAGTTTCGAAATTGAAAATGAGTTCACTTCAGTTCAAATACGTATGTTATATTCTCTGCTCGAAGCAATTTAAAAAAAAAAACAAAAAAAAAACAACAACGTTGTTTCGTCTCATTCAAATAAATGTTTATCAACAAAATAACGAAAGTAAATTGAAGTGAAATGAATGGATAAATGGTGCACCCTTCCTTTGAAAGCGATGTTCTTCTTCTTCTTCGTTCGTGGGCTGCAACTCTCACGTTCACTCGTATGTACACGAGTGCGCTTTTACGTTTATGACCGTTTTTAACCCCGCCATGTGGGCAGCTATACTCAGTTTTCGGGTGTGTGTATGCAGGGTATGTTCTTGTTTCCATAACCCACCGATAGCTGACATGATTATAGGATGTTTAACGCGCGTATTTGATCTTCTGTTTGTGTATACAAACGAAGGGGGTTCAGGCACAAACAGGTCTGCACATATGTTGACCTGGGAGATCGGAAAAAATCTCCACCCTTTTACCCAGCAGGCGCCTTCACTGTCACAACTCATGACAATCTCGTGGGGAGTGTTTTGTACATGCCCTTCCCCACTCGCTCTCCCCAGCTTGTCTTTTTTGTATATGTGACTCCCGGTTGTACGTTTTTCACGTGCAATCGTGGAGTCATGTTGCGTTCCTGTCACTGCTGAACAGAGGTTCAAGCCTTTCTGTTCTGTCAGTGACACTTCTCTAGGCTTTTTGCCCGCGGCCTTCTTGGAGGAAGGTCGTGCCTGTTTGGTTCGGGGCCTTTTGCCCAGTTGGTTGGCACCTTCATGTGAAGATCTTTTCCTCCTGGTGGCCATGCTTCTATGTTCTGTGTGCTCCAGCTCAGAGGGAGTGCCCTGCTGGACGTGTCTTGTCTTTGTTTTGTTTTTTTTATTTCCAGCGTCAGGGTAGTGGTACCCGGTTGGCAGTTTGCAGCATCCCACTTCGTGCACCATCTCTTCTTCAGCCTGTGTTGGCCAGGCGGCGTTGTTGCTCCTTCTGCTGCTGACTGCTGTCTTCAGTCCTGCTGCCCTCTTCTCATCACTGTCATCGTTTGTTCACTAGTTTCGTCGTTTTCTGTTTTCATCTGTCTTCAGTTTTCGCCGTTCAAGTCATCGTCGTTTTCCTCTTGTGCAGTGCTTCAGTTTATGTATTCATCAAACGTCTTCAGTTCACTGGTAGCATTCTACGGACGGTTTGCCGCTGGACGGCCGTGTCTTAAAGCTCTGTGTTTTGTGGGGTTTTTTGTGTGTGTTATTTATCCATTCTGTCATCGTAGTTATCATTTCTTGCTAAGATTGTAGTTTTATTAGTCAAGTTCTGTGTGTGATGGAATAAATGTATGTGAACCCCGGATTGTTATAGTCTGTGTTTGTGTTGTCTGGGTGTTAGTGCTGGGCTGGGTGGGGGTTTCTAGTCCGCTCTCTTATAGAGCGTGACAAATGGTGGAGATGCGGGGTACATAGGTTAGTTAGGGTGGGGGGAGGGTGTGACGTCTTGTTTGATTTTCTTTTCTTTTTTTTAGGGTGAAGTTTTACTGAGTAGTGGTTGAGTTCCTTTTGAACTTTATTCAAAGTACACTGATGTTATCGCCCGTTAGTGAATAAATGTTAAAATTTTTTTTTTTTGGTAACCAATTGCCGACTGAACTTAGATATTCATCTTTCTTTTGGTTTTGGTTCTGTCACCCAGGCCAGTGGTGAGCTTCTTTAAATCTGTCATACAACTATTGTTGTTTTTCAGTTATTGTCAGACAGCCAAACTGACTTTGAAGAATGCTTTCATTGACAGGAAAGTGGTATGGTAATCTCCCTTGATTTGTTTTGTATGTAACATTTTGAGCAGTCATTTGTGCATGTCCTTCTGTGTCGCCATTTACCCTGTGTTGGGTTCTGGTCGTAGGACCAGAGGCGTTTTTGTTCGGTACTGTCATGTGCCATTTGGGGTTTGGGGCTTTTTGCCCAGTTGGATGGCACCCTGATGTGAGGATTGTTTTTCCTCCGGGTGGCCAAATTCTGTGTTATCGGTGTTTCTGTGTTTGCCATTTACCCTAAATTATGGGTTCTGGTCGTAGGACCAGAGGCGTTCTTTTTGTTCAGTTCTGTCTTGTGCATGTCTTTGGGAGTCACCCTTCACCTACCTTTTTGGCTGTCAATAAATAATGAATAACTTTAATTACAACATGCATCATTTTGTTTTCAACAGATACTTCATTTTCAACATGTATTTTATTTCAACTGTTAAATGTGGATATTGCTGATTAATTCAGTTTTCTATTGAAATGGGATTGCATGAACTTAATTTTCCTTTTTACTTAACCATCAGCATTATTTTACGAGCTTTTAACTTTACTGTAGGATCAGCAACAGTTCAGCACTGCAATGCCTTTTGTTGTATGGACTTTTGCAACATGGAAGTGGGATGTCTGTTGTGTCAAATGTCTTGTCATTCATTGTGACTGTTTTGTTTGTTCCAAATTTAAAATTTGAACTTATGTGGGGGGTATTGTCACAACTCATGACAATCTCGTGGGGAGTGTTTTGTACATGCCCTTCCCCACTCGCTCTCCCCAGCTTGTCTTTTTTGTATATGTGACTCCCGGTTGTACGTTTTTCACGTGCAATCGTGGAGTCATGTTGCGTTCCTGTCACTGCTGAACAGAGGTTCAAGCCTTTCTGTTCTGTCAGTGACACTTCTCTAGGCTTTTTGCCCGCGGCCTTCTTGGAGGA
>NC_134910.1:22493553-22496053 GCF_041734735.1 Babylonia areolata | reverse complement strand
GATGCTGGCTGTTTCAGGTGAGTGCTTTTGTATGTTACATATAATAAAAACAAGAGAGGCAAGGCCTTCAAGACTCACTTGTCATAAATTACGTCCCCTAGCATTAATTACAGAGTAATTTCCCTTTTTTTTTTTTACTATCTGCACCAAAACGTTTGCAAAATAAATAAAAATTCCATGCTTTGCAAAAGAAGTTCCCGTTTGAACAAAAAATGATAATAATGACTGCTCTTGTTGTTGTGTCAGAATATCAGATCAAAGTGCCAAGTTTAGAGAATGCAAAAAAATATAAATATAACAGTAAATGCAGTTTGCATATAATTAGGCTTCTTTTTTAAAAAAAAAATTTGTGCCCATCCCGGAGCTGCAATATTGTTTTAAACAAGATGACTGGAAAGAACTGAATTTTTCCTATTTTTATGCCTAATCTGGTGTCAACTGACAAAGTATTTGCAGAGAAAATGTCAATGTAAAGTTTACCACGGACACACAGACACACACACACACGGACACACACACACACACACACACACATACACACAGACAACCGAACACCGGGTTAAAACATAGACTCACTTTGTTTACACAAGTGAGTCAAAAATTATTTTTTTTAAAAGAAAAGAAAAAAAAGAAAAACAAACAGTTGTTTGATTGTGCCTGTTTGTCTGTCTGTCTGTCTGTTTCTTTATGCATTCGTCTGTCGGTCTGTCTGTCTCTTATCTCTTTCTCTGTTCCTGTCTAAAGTTCCCCCCCCACCACCACCACCACGCCCAGCCCCCCGCCCCCGCCCCCCCCTCCCCGACCCCCTTCATAAGCAAGTCTTGTGTTTTGTGAATGATACATGTTTACACCCGTCTCTGTTTCTGTATAATTAACTGTCTTTTTTTCTCTCTCTCTCTTTCTCTTCACATTTTAGCTTTGTCTCTCTCTCATTCTCCACTCTCTCTCTCCTCTCTCTCTCTCTCTCTCTCTCTCTCTCTCTCTCTCTCTGTCATACGCCATGACTAAGCACGTCACTCCTCTTTTGCAACATCTCCACTGGCTCCCTGTCTCACACAGAATAAAGTACAAGATCAGCACTCTTATGTTATAAATGTATTCACAAAATCTGCCCCTTTCTATCTCTGTGGCTGCCTTCACCTCTACACTCCTCTACGATCGGCTTCGGATCCACTCTAATCATTTCCTTATATTTTTTTTTCCCCTATCGTCTGGCGCAGCAATTTTCTCCTAGTGTGTGTTTTTAGGCGTGCGTTTTGAATTTAAGTGTATTCTCGATTGACAGTATACATTTGCAGTATGTATGTGTTTATTCTATATATATATATATATATATATATATATATATATATATATATATATATATATATATATTAGGTTCTAGTGTCTCTGCTGTATGCATTCTAAACAAGCAAAGCGCAAATGATTACATCTGTCTGAGAGACTTTTATAGGTGCTTGAATTCAAGTCTAAAACCTCGTCAGTTGACTCTCTCAGACTTTGGTCCGATTCGCAGACCAGTTCTGAGTTGAGCTCTCAGACTATTATCAAATTCATTACGGACCAAGTATTGTTCTAATGTCAAGTGCATATGCTTTAGTACACGAAAGTGTGTCTTGACAAGTGACTAAGAACGTTGATGTTTTTTGACTTTTTTGCATTCATTATCAGTTGTTTCGCTTGTCAGTTTAACGACTTCTCTTTTACGAAGTCCTTTAAGTAATTTCCTGTAATTGTATTTAGATTTTTGTTTCTTTTTTTTCAAATTTCATCCTCATTTCACCCTCATATGCCCAGTTTCCCCCAACCCTCCATTCATTCACATCTCCCACCCCTTCTAACCGGTAATACCCAAATGTATTCATAAATACTTTAACAAAATGTCTTCAGTCACTGATATGTGTGACGGGACATTAAACAAAGTTCCTCCACATCTGCCTGGGTTTATCTTTGCTCTAGTGTGAGTTGTTGTTGCTCTAGTGTGAGTTGTGTTTGATAGTTTAGCCTTTCTGAGAAAGAGAGAGAGAGAGAGAATTTGAGGGATACGGATAATTTATTCATGTATAGGCCATTGCCCCTCATGAAGGGGGTACATACACATGATCATGTAAGAAAAGCAACAACAACAACAAAAAAAAGCAACAAGAAATGAGCAGTCATATCATCAAGAACAAACTTCAATATTCTAAGACATCAGAGTTGATCGCAGTCTAAATGCTTTAAACAAATGAACTGACAAATTGCGAATGGTCTCTTCATGCTGAAAAGCCATGAGTAATGCTAATCTATGCTGAATGGGAAATTTACAGAATTTGGATGATATATATACCTTGTTCTTAAGTCATGCAGGACAGGACAAGTTAGGACGAAATGTACCGACGAATTACCCGAAAAAACCCGAATTTGAGGGAGAGAGGGAGAGAGAGAGAGAGAGAGAGAGAGGGACGGACGACTGAAAGATTTGTTTCACTTAATCGAATGCTAACACGTGAGTTCCGAT
>NC_134910.1:22483553-22491053 GCF_041734735.1 Babylonia areolata | reverse complement strand
ATATATATATATATATATATATATATATATATCTGTGTGTGTGTGTGTGTGTGTGTGTGTGTGTGTGTGTGTGTGTGTGTGTGTGTGTGTGTGTGTGTGTGTGTGTCTCCATACATATCGTGTTGAATTTTCTTGTTAAAGAGTTCCCACTTGTCTCTACAATTTTGTTGTCTTTTTGTCTGTCTGTCTGTCTGTCTGTCTGTCTTTCCGGCCCTGATACATACATACATACATACATACATACACATATAAAGACAGACAGACAGACAGAAAGACAAAAATAATATTTGTAATTAACAATATTTGTTATTGTGCAATACTTAAACTGTAAATCAGGAAAACAGCAACACAACATTGTTTTTATACAGAAAAAAAAACCCAGAAATTTAAAAAAAAGTCATATGCACTGCATAAAAAAAAGTAAATAAGTGAAAAGAAAACACAAATAAATAAAAGAAACACACGTTACATTCGTGGCTGTCTTTCCTCCTCCTCGTTGCCTTTCATCATTTTTTTATCTAGGGGTACCATTTTCTAGAAAATGCTGTGGACATCGCTTCGACCGAGTGTATATATTTTTCGGTTTCATATATGTTTCTTAGGTCTGTTACGAAGTACTTTATACATGGTTTGATTTTATTTGTTCTGCGTTTATAGATGAAATGTTTCGCCACTGGAATGATACAGTCAAATATTTCATCTGTTGTTGTTTTTTTTTGTTCTTTTTTTGTGATATCATCATTTCCAAATAATACTAACTCTATTTTCAACTTTATATTTGCACAATTTTCACACTTTTCCTTCAAGACATTCTCTAAGTCCCCCCCACCCCCACCCCCCCACCCCACCCCCACCCCAGGTCCCAAAAGAGCTGAATAAATGTACAGTGCAATAAGTAGTGTTTAATTGTTACTATTTCATTTTTACAGAAATTGCACATGTCGCTATTTGTTATACCCATTTTTTGAGTAGTTTGTTTGTAACCAATATACCATGACATATTCTAATCTGGAACCATTTCAATCTTACTTCTTTTATGTTTTTCACTTGTTTCATAGTGGTATCCCAATTTATTGCAAAATCTAGTTTTTGCTCCCACTTGATAAAAGAATTTATATCATACAGAAAAACTGGTTCAAGTAATATATCAAAATATATTTTAGATCCTTTCTTGACATTAGCTATTATCTGTAGTGCTTTTGGTTCTTTATTGCAAGTTTTATCTGTGATAGTAATATTGTTTGTGCTTAAGTAACTTTTAATGGAATGTATAAATCCCATATACAGTTAATAATTAACTTTAACATCGCATTTTTCTGTGAAATCTTTATGACTAAGGAAGCGCCCATTTTCATCTACAATATCTCAAACCAGAAAAAATACCTTTACTTGTCCAGTTTTTTAGATAAACTGTCTTATTACCGACTTTTAATTTGTCGTTATGAAAAAGTGGTTCTACGAGTGCCTCTTGTGCTTCTTTTAACTTAACACGTTTTGTAAAATTCTCACATGCCCAATATACATCTTTCCAGAATCTATTGCATTCAACGTTTACAAATTTTCTTTGTCCATACAAATCCAGGGAGTTGGTTTCTGGGGATTTGACAGAGGGTTTTTTTTTGTTGTTTTTTTTCCACTATACCGTTCCTGTGTGTAGTTTCCTAATCCATAATATTTTTTAGAGCCTCTATGTACTTTTGTATATTTGGAATACCCAAACCTCCATTTCCAACATTATGTACTGTATATATTCCTTTAACTCACTCAGTACGGCCAGTCCTCTCTTCTTCTCTACACAGACCCCTCGGATGTCCAGTGGGTGTCTCAATGACCCAACCTTTAGCTTCCGTCGTCAGAATTGTGGTATTCTTTGTCAACATTCACCTCTTCAGTATAAGAGCCTTCCGCTTGCAATATTTTGATGATGGTAATTGGGTTGAAACGCTGTTAACGTCGTCTCTTTCGCCGTTCGCATGGAGAGAGTTAATCTTATCTGTTTTATCATCCCATATAAATTCATAGCACAGTTTCTGCAGATGATTTATCTCTTTGTCCGGGGGATTGGGGAGAAGAATCAGCAAGCAAATGAGTTTTGAAAGTATAAGTGATTTTAAAATAGCAATTCTACCAAGGGGTCTATATATACGTTTTGACCAAAATATTTAATCTTGAAAAGCTTCTTCGCTTCTACCAATTGATCTCTAGTATTCAGATAATTAAGATTTTGTCTTGTCTTGTCTTGTCTTGTCTTGTCTTGTCTTGTCTTGTTTTCTCTGTTTCTCTCTGTCTCTGTCTTCTATCTTTTCTTCTCTCTCTTTTCGTCTCTGTCTCTGTCTGTCTGTCTATCTGTGTCTCTCTGTCTCTATCTTCTATCTTTTCTTCTCTCTCTCTCTCTGTCTTTGTCTGTCTGTCTGTCTGTCTGTCTGTCTATCTGTCTCTCTCTGTCTGTATCTTCTATTTTTTCTTCACTCTCCCTCTGTGTCTCTGTCTTTGTCTGTCTGTCTATCTGTCTCCTTCTGTCCCTATCTTCTATTTTTTTCTTCTCTATTTCTCTCTATCTCTGTCTCTGTCTGTCTATCTATCTGTCTCCCTCTGTCCATATCTTCTATTTTTTTCTTCTCTATTTCTCTCTATCTCTGTCTCTGTCTGTCTGTCTGTCTGTCCATCTGTCTCCCTCTGTCCCTATCTTCTATTTTTCTTCTCTATTTCTCTCTGTCTCTTTGTCTGTCTCTCTGTCTGTCTGTCTATCTGTCTCCCTCTGTCCCTATCTTCTATTTTTCTTCTCTATTTATCTCTATTTCTGTCTTTGTCTGTCTGTCTATCTGTCTCCCTCTGTCCATATCTTCTATTTTTCTTCTCTATTTCTCTCTATCTCTGTCTGTCTGTCTGTCTGTCTATCTGTCTCCTTCTGTCCCTATCTTCTATTTTTTTCTTCTCTATTTCTCTCTATCTCTGTCTCTGTTTGTCTGTCTGTCTGTCTGTCTGTCTGTCTCCCTCTGTCCACATCTTCTGTTTTTTCTTCTCTATTTCTACCTCTGTCTCTGTCTGTCTGTCTGTCTGCCTCCCTCTGTCCCTATCTTCTATTTTTTCTTCTCTATTTCTCTCTATCTCTGTCTCTGTCTGTCTGTCTGTCTATCTGTCTCCCTCTGTCTCTATCTTCTATTTTTTCTTCTCTATTTCTCTCTATCTCTGTCTCTGTCTGTCTATCTGTCTCTCTCTGTCCCTATCTTCTATTTTTTCTTCTCTATTTCTCTCTATCTCTGTCTGTCTGTCTCTGTCTCTATCTTCTATTTTTCTTCTTATTTCTCTCTATCTCTGTCTGTCTGTCTATCTGTCTCTCTCTGTCCCTATCTTCTATTTTTTCTTCTCTATTTCTCTCTATCTCTGTCTCTGTCTGTCTGTCTATCTGTCTCTCTTTGTCTCTCTCCTCCTCTCTCCTAGACTCCCCTTGCACGTGTTACTTGGAGCAACAAATTTCAATCACAGACATAATGTATCAAGATATATTTTCCATGCTATCAATACAAGGAAAAAGTTCATCTGCAGTCAGTGATCAAGCATGGTGAAATACTATATAAAAAAAAACAAATGTCTATATGATGGGCACATTGTTTAAGTATATATTCATTCAGTTTGTACTTGTTTTTGTTGTTGTTGCTATGGATAACACAATGTTATATTCAACCTCACCGATACACCCTTCCCCATTGTATTGTGTGGCCCAAGGCCGATGTACATTAATTAACTCTCTCCATACGAACGGCGAAAGAGACGACGTTAACAGCGTTTCACCCCAATTACCATCATCAAAATATTGCAAGCGGAAGGCTCTTATACTGAAGATGTAAATGTTGACAAAGAAAACCACAATTCTGACGACGGAAGCTAAAGGTTGGGTCATTCAGACACCCACTGGACATCCGAGGGGTCTGTGTAGAGGAGAAGAGAGGACTGGCCGTACTGAGTGAGTTAAATTTTCTGAGTTCTCCTCCTCTCTGTTTGTGGAGTTTCCACTCCCCTCTCTTTTTCTCTGTTTTCTTTCCTTCTCCCCCCTACATCATTTTCATCTTAACTCACTCAGTACGGCCAGTCCTCTCCTCTCCTCTACACAGACCCCTCGGATGTCCAGTGGGTGTCTGAATGACCCAACCTTTAGCTTCCGTCGTCAGAATTGTGGTATTCTTTGTCAACATTCACCTCTTCAGTATAAGAGCCTTCCGCTTGCAATATTTTGATGATGGTAACTGGGGTGAAACGCTGTTAACGTCGTCTCTTTCGCCGTTCGTATGGAGAGAGTTAATATATATATATTTTTTTTTTTTTTTTTTTTTTTTTCTGGAGGAATGCGCTGTGGACATGTTTTATGACGATCGGCGAGGACGATGACGATGAAACTGATGATGATTTCCATGATCATGATCACGATTATGGTTATCATCATCATCATCATCATCGTCGTCGTCATTATGATTGTTAACAGAAGCAGTAGTAGTAGTATTGCTGTTATTGTAATGAAATTATAATGATGATAGTTAACATCTGTGTCTTCGTTATAATCCTGGTAACTGTTGTTGTTGTTTTTACAGTGTTGGTCTCCGTGTAGTTTACCTGACTATGTTGTGATAATGCACCTGACCAAATTTCTCTAATTGGAGATACTAAAGTTATTCTTATCTTCTTATCTTATCTTATCTTATGAATAGTGATGGTAGTAGAAGTAGCGGAAGTAGTTGTAGTCGTAGTGTTATTATTGCTATGAAGATGATGATCGTGATAATGATGGTGATGATGATGATCATGATGGTGATGGTTGTGCGGTGTTTGTGCGTAATAATAATAATAATAATAATAATAATAATAATAATAATAATAATACACAAACGAATAAACACAAGAGAACTAGAAAGAGAGAGAGACACACAGACAGACAGACAGACAGACTAAGAGAGACAGAGAGAAGGAGAAAGTGTCAAAAGAAAATACGCCAACACCTCTGTGTGACCCTTTATATATATATATATATATATATATATATATATATATATATATATATATATATATATATATATATATATATATATATATATATATATGATAGTCAGCCGTGTCCGACAATGACCATCAGAACAGCAGAGGAGGCAACTGCTGTTCCGACTATCTGGGCTAGAATTTGATTATAGTGGAGAGTGTCTTGCCCAAGTTACATCCCCCACTCTCTCGGCCAGGAGGTTTTTAGGACAGTCGGCGTTGGGATGGTTCCCAAAAGGCCAACTAGCCCACAAGGCTGCAGCACTAATAGCCAGTGCAATTTTGCCTCCTAGTTTGAGAGTCATAGTCCTTCACAAAAGACTAAGACTGTAAATGGTTTCCCATTGACTGGAGAAACCATTGATAATACAGCTCTCACTTTGCTGTTGGCCCAAATGTAAACTTATGTCAATCTGTGATATAAGCCGAGTGTTGGGCCGTGTGTGACCCTGACATTAAAGATATGCACGGACTAAACACCATTCTTCACACTAGAAACAGTGGGTTCTTTTACGTGCGCTAAGTGCATGCTGTACACGGGACTTCGGTTTATCGTCTCATCTGAATGACTAGCGTCCAGAACTCAAGGTCTAGTGGAGGGGGAGAAAATATCGGCGACTGAGCCGTGATTCGAACCAGCGCGCTCAGATTCTCTCGCTTCCTAGGCGGACGCGTTACCACCTCTAGACCATCACTTCACTCCAATGATAATAATAATTATTACAAGTTTACATCTACAAATATATATCAAACCGGTACCATCACATATTTCCCCGATACTGATGCCAGAAGCAAGAAAATGTAATTTGCTTAGATGACAGACAGACAGACAATGTTTGACGGATGCAATAGCCGAGTGGTTAAAGCGTTGGACTTTCAATCTGAGGGTCCCGGGTTCGAATCTCGGTGACGGCGCCTGGTGGGTAACAGGATCTTTAACGATCTCTCAGCTCAACATACGTGCAGACCTGCCAGTGCCTAAATCCCCTTCGTGTGAAGATCAGATACGTACGTTAAAGATCTTGTAACCCGTGTCAGCGTTCGGTGGGTTATGGAAACAAGAACATACCCAGCCTCCACACCCCCAGAAACGGAGTATGGCTGCCTACACGGCGGGGGCAAAAACGGTCATACACGTAAAAGCCCACTCGTGTACATACGAGTGAACGTGGGAGCTGCAGCCCACGAACGCAGAAGAAGATATAATACAATGTTTATATCGAACACAGATTGCTTCCTGAATAAATAGATAAATAGATTTTTTTTTAAAGTAGATAAATAAGTAAATGGATAGATGAATAAATTATAATTGCCTTACGGTGTGATACCCGATTACACGATTCGTACGTATCGTCTGTGTCTGCGAAAGGAAAACAAAAATAGACAGATATATAAATCGATGAATATATCTGTCTATTTTTGTTTTCCTTTCCCAGTAAATATACTTTCAAAGTGTAATACATTTTAAATTAAGGCAACAAACACCTCTGATATGAACTTTACTGTAGTGTCTGGTCTTAATAGAAAAAAAAAGAGATAAATTCTCATCTCACCATGCCGTACCCAACTGCATGATTCGTGCGTTTCTCATGTGTCTGTCAAAGAAGAATGAACAATGAATAGATTTGTTTGTTTGTTTGTTTGCTTGTTGTTGTTGTTGTTTTTTTTCGAGCAATTTCAAGACTAATTCTCAGTGCATTAGATACCTACACACACAACTTCACAAGTGTTGCTGAGATCATGATTCACCGCCAAACAAGCATTATGTGCTTTCTTTCTTTCTTTCTTTCTTTCTTTCTTTCTTTCTTTCTTTCTTTCCTTCTTTCTTTCTTTCTTTCTTTCTTTCTTCTTTCCAAGGAATATCAGGTTGATTCTCTTTGATCTTCGTCGGAGATCATCAGACTTTGAGTCTGATTTTTCGAGTCTCTCTTTCAGTTTTTTTTTGGCCTTAATGAATGAATTCCAGTCTCAATTTATTTCTTTCCTTCCCTATTTATTTATTCATTTATCTATCTATCTATTCGTATATTCATGGTTAAGACGCTCAGCTGCCAATACAGAGAGTCCGTGAGGGTGTGGGTTCGAATCCCGCTCTCGCCCTTTCTCCTAAGTTTGACTGGAAAATCAAACTGAGCGTCTAGTCTTTCGGATGAGACGATAAACCGAGGTCCCGTGTGCAGCACGCACTTGGCGCACTGAAAAAGAACCCATGGCAACGAGAGTGTTGTCCTCTGGCGAAATTACGTAAAATGAAATCCACTTTCATAGGTACACAAATATGTAAGCATGCACTCAAGGCCTGACTAAGCGCGTTGGGTTATGCTGCTGGTTAGGCATCTGCTCAACAGATGTGGTGTAGCGTGTATGGATTTGTCCGAACGCAGTGACGCCTCCTTGAGAAAGTGAAACTGAAAACTCGTATATTCATTGTTGTGAAACATACACACACACGCACACACACACACACACACA
>NC_134910.1:22461053-22473553 GCF_041734735.1 Babylonia areolata | reverse complement strand
AGTGTTAAATTCGTTGTCAACTTTAAAAACCAAAGCTGTATACATTTTTTTCCGTCTTTCCTTATTTTGTTCACACGTGGGCGAGGCTGGCGTGCAAAAATAGACGGACAGACGTATGTTTAACCCTCATTAATAAAGATAGTTGTCTTCTCTCTGTCTCTGTCTTTGTCTCTGTCTCTCTGTCTCTCTTTCTCTCAGTCTCTATATTTCTCTCTCTCTCTGTCTCTCTCTCTGTCTCTGTCTCTCTGTCTCTGTCTCTCTCTTTCAGTGTGTTGTATGTTTGTGTGAGACACGCTTGTGTGTGTGTGTGTGTGTGTGTGTGTGTGTGTGTGTGTGTGTGTGTGTGTGTGTGTGTGTGTGTGTGTGTGTGTGTGTGTGTGTGTGTGTGTGTGTGTTGTGTGTTTCGTGTGTGTGTGTGTGTGTGTGTGTGTGTGTGTGTGTGTGTTGTTTGTTTCCTCTGTGTGTGTGTGTGTGTGTGTGTGTGTGTGTGTGTGTGTGTGTGTGTGTGTGTGTGTGTGTGTGTGTGTGTGTTGTTTGTTTCGTGTGTGTGTGTATGGGTGGGTGGGGGGGGGGGGCTTGTCTGTCTGTCTGTTTTTGTTTGTGTGTGTGTTTCGTCTGTTACACGTGTTTTCGTATAATATATATGTGCGTGTGCACACGCGCATGCGTGCATTGAGGAAAGGTTTGGGTAGGGAAGGTTGGGGTGGGGGTGGGGGGGGGGGTAACTGAGGAAGATGGTTGCTGAAAAAGGGATAAGAAGATCGAGGGGAAGGAAGGGGTTAAACAAAGATGACTGATAAGAGGGGAAGGAAGGGGTTAAACAAAGATGATTGATAAGAGGGGAAGAAAAGGGGTTAAACAAATATTATTGATAAGAGGGGAAGGAAGGGGTTAAACAAAGATGATTGATAAAAGGGAAAAAAAGGAATGGGTTAAACGAAGATGATTGATAAGAGGGGAAGGAAGGGGTTAAACAAAGATGATTGATAAGAGGGGAAGGAATGGGTTAAACAAAGATGATCGATAAGAGGGGAAGGAAGGGGTTAAAGAGAGATGATTGATAAGAGGGAAGGAATGGGTTAAACAAAGATGATTGATAAGAGGGGAAGAAAGGGGTTAAAGAGAGATGATTGATAAGAGGGAAGGAATGGGTTAAACAAAGATGATTGATAAGAGGGGAAGAAAGGGGTTAAACAAAGGTGATTGATAAGAGGGGGAGGAAGGGGTTAAACAAAGATGATTGATAAGAGGGAAGGAATGGGTTAAACAAATATGATTGATAAGAGGGGAAGGGAGGGGTTAAAGAGAGATAATTGACAAGAGGGGAAGGAAGGGGTTAAACCAAGATGACTGATAACACGAGACCTGTCAATCACACGGATGAAATATCTGCTGCAACAATCAAGGCAACCCAAACCTTTCTTTCATTAAAGAGAACCGCCTCTCACATGAATGGGAAAAAAAAAAAATGAAATTCATACCACATTGACGTGAATTGTTCTCAAGCAAGGATAAGATAAAGGTGCCTGCGTCAATATTAGAGACAAACACACGCTGCGCACGCGCTCAAACAGACGCACGCAGAGTCACACACACACACACACGAACAGGCCGAGGGACAGACACAGACACACACACACACAAGACACACTGACACAGAGGAACACGCGCGCAGGCACACTGACACACAGACACATACACACACGTGCACAATTAGGTGAACATAATATAGATCAATCGTTTGTGCGAACAGGGTTGTGTGCGTGTGTGTGTGTGTGTGAGTGTGAGTGTGTGTGTGTGTGTGTGTGTGTGTGTGTGTGTGTCTGTGTGTCTGTGTCTGTGTCTCTGTGTGTCTATACCTCACAAAGGAAACTACTCATACATCAAAGGTCTCAGTTACCATGACTCGTAGACGTGTGTGTTGTTGACCATTTTGCAAATTGGTTTGATAACATTGAAGGCAGATCAAAATCTGGGTTGAAAAAAAAAAACACATCACAGCGAAGAAAGAACAGAAAAAAAAGGAATGGGATGAATGGAAGAAAGAAATAAAGAAAGGGTTTTTTTTTTTTGTTTTTTTTTTTAACTGAAAAAATATCAATGTAAATCCGCTTAAAATATCGAGGAGGCTTTCACAGTTAACTCTCTCCATACGAACGGCGAAAGAGACAACGTTAACAGCGTTTCACCCCAATTACCATCATTAAAATATTGCAAGCGGAAGGCTGTTATACTGAAGAGGTGAATGTTGACAAAGATACCACAATTCTGACGATGGAAGCTAAAGGTTGGGTCATTCAGACACCCACTGGTCATCCGAGGTGTCTGTGTAGAGGAGAAGAGAGGACTGGCCGTACTGAGTGAGTTAAAATATCGAGGAGGCTTTCACAGTTAAAAGTACACCAGCAGAAGCGTACACTCATACAATACACTCAAAGAGAGAGACACAGAGAGCGAGCGAGACACACACACACACACACACACACACACACACACACACAGAGAGAGAGAGAGAGAGAGAGAGAGAGAGAGAGAGAGAGAGAGAGAGAGAAATAAAGGGGTGGTTGAGGTATAATTCACTAATTAATCAGTAGTAGTAGTAGGAGGGTTAGTAGTAGTAGGGATGGTGGTATGTGTGGAATGACGAATATTTACTTAACAACAACAATATTCATGACAATAATAATAATAATAATAATAATAATAATGTTATTATTATTATTTTTTTTTTTTTTTTAATTATTGTTGTTGTTGTCGTCGTCGTTGTTGTTATGCTGTTAGCATTAACATTATTATTATTATTGTTGTTGTTGTTGTTTATCATTTATTGATTATTATTATTGTTATTGTTATTATTATTATTACTTAGTGATATGATACTTTTTTTTAAAAATAATCATTATCATTACTGGAAGTAGTCGTAGTAGTAGAAGTAGTAGTAGTAGTGGTGGTGGTGGTGGTGGTGATGGTAGTATTGTTGCTGTTATTGTTTAATGCTGCAGCCTTGTGGGCTAGTTGGCCTTTGGGAACCATCCCAACGCCGCCTGTCCTAAAACCCTCTTGGCCGAGAGAGTGGGGATGTAACTTGGGCAAGACACTCTGCTGTTCTGATGGTCATAGTCGGACACGACTGACTATCATATATATTGTTTCTATTGTTGTTAGTGATACGTACAAAGCACCAATTTTAGGTCAGGACTTAACTCACTCAGTACGGCCAGTCCTCTCTTCTCCTCTACACAGACCCCTCGGATGTCCAATGGGTGTCTGAATGACCCAACCTTTAGCTTCCGTCGTCAGAATTGTGGTATTCTTTGTCAACATTCACCTCTTCAGTATAAGAGCCTTCCTCTTGCAATATTTTGATGATGCTAATTGGGGTGAAACGCTGTTAACGTCGTCTCTTTCGCCGTTCGTATGGAGAGAGTTAATTAAGATCTGTCAGTACAGTGTCTGTGAGGGTCTGGGTTCGAATCCCTCTCTCGCCCTCTCTCCCCTGTTTGACTGGAATATCAAACTGAGCGTGTAGTCATTTCGAGTGAGACGATAAACCGAGGTCCCGTGTGCAGCACACGCTTAGCACACTGAAAGAAAAAGCCTATGGCAACAGAAGTGTTGTTCACTGGCAATATTCTGTAATTGAAATCCACTCAGATAGGTACACACGCATATATATATATATATATAATAATGGATACTTATATAGCACACTATCCAGAAATCTGCTCTAGATGCTTTGGAAAAACGCTTTGTTAACATAAAACATTATATCTATGTTACATACAGACACCAAAATGTGACTACTACTACACACACACACACACACACACACACACACACACACACACACACACACACACACACACACACACACACACACGCACACACACACACACACACACACACGCACACACACACACACGCACACACACACTGCATACATACATTTTAACAATACATGTGTATCTAACAGCTACCCTAACACATACGCACACATGTGGTGTGTCCATCGAGATCGATGATGACCATCGTTGTCATCCAGATGGGGGATGGGGGGAGGGTGGTTGTGGGGTGGGGGGGAGGATGCTCATGAATCTATCTGTGAATGCGCAGATGGCTGAATAGTCCAATATGCGCACGAAATGGGGCAGACAAAGACAGGCATATCATTGTCAGGGAGCTTGTTTGCCCGTGACTTTCTGGCCTGCCTCTTCTGAACAGCTGCAGCAGTCCTGATGGCCTCGCACAACTTGGCGCCTTTGTGCACAGCAGCGCGCCATTTGTCACGGTCCACTGCAGATTCCTCCCAGGAGTCAGGGTTGATATCAAACACTTTAAGAGAGACTTTCAGAGTATCTCTGAAGCGCTTCTTCTGACCTCCGTGTGATCTCTTCCCTTGTTGCAGCTCGCCATAGAAGAGCCTTTTGGACAGCCGATGGTCTGGCATGCGCGCCACGCGTCCAGCCCAGCGAAGCTGGGACTGCATCAGGATGGTGAAGATGCTGGGAAGGGTGGCTTTTGAGCACCTCTGTGTCTGGGGTCCTGTCTTGCCACTTGATGTTCAGTAGCTTCCTGAGGCATGTTGTGTGGAAGTGGTTCAGCTTCTTGGCATGTCGTTGGTACACTGTCCAAGTTTCGCAGGCGTACAGTAGTGTGGGGAGAACTACTGCACTGTAGACCTTTAGCTTGGTCTCAAGACTAATGCCTCTTCTACGTACGCACACATAGGCAGGCACAAATTTACATAAACTCACGCACACACAATACACATTCATATATATATATATATATATATATATATATATATATCCACGCACTCAAGGCCTGATAAGCGTGTTGGGTCATGCTGCTGGTCAGGCATCTGCCTAGCAGATGTGGTGTAGCGTATATGGATTTGTCCGAAGGCAGTGACACCTCCTTCAGAAACTGAAACTGAAACTGAAACTGCTCATCATTCGTTTACTCTGTCGTTAAATCAACTAGCTCCAGTCACGCTCACGTAGACACGTATATGTAAGAGTGTATTTTTCTTCACAACTGTGCCAGGGACAACCCTTTCGTTGCCGTGGGTTCTTTTCCGTGCACTAATCGCACGCTGTGTACGGTACCTCGATTTCTTGTCTCATCCGAATGACCTGCGTTCAGACTACCACGCAAGCAGAAGATAAAATACGCACGTTGAAGCTCCTGTAATCCATGTCAGCGTTCGGCTGGTTATGGAAACAAGAGCATACCCAGCATGCACACACCCCGAAAACGGGGTATGGCTGCCTACGTGGCGGGGTAAAAAAAAACCGGTCATGTACGTAAAAGCCCACTTGTGTGCATACGAGTGAACGTTGGATTTGCAGCCCACGTACGAAGAAGAAGAAGAAGAAGAAGAAGACTACCACCACTCAAGGTATTGTGGAGGGGGAGATAATTTTTGATGACGAGTGCGTGATTCGATTCCGCGGATAGATGATCTCCCTTCCTATCGGGACGCATTTTACCACTAGGCCACCATTTCAAAGTCAGGAGAGGATGCTTTAGTGTGGAATTGCTGGCGTCATCGAGACGAAATGGAACTTAAGTCAGACAGGAGAGGTTGCGAAAGTGACGGACATGTTAGTATCCATTCATAGCTGCTTCTTCTTCTTCTTCTTCTTTTCTTTTCTTTTCTTTTTCTTTTTTTTTCTGCGTTTCTCAAGTCATCGAGACAAAACGAAACTTGAAGCAGACAGCAGAGGTTCCGAAAGTGACGGATGTATTAGTATCCATTCATAGCTCTTTTTTTTCTTTTTCTTTTTTTTTCCTTTCTTTCTTTCTTTTCTTTTTTTTCTGAATTTCTCGGAACATCGAGGCGAAACGAAAGTTTAGACAGACAGCAGAGGTTATGAAAGTGACGGATGTGTTAGTATCCATTCATAACTTTTGCTTAGCAGATGTGGTGTAGCGTATACGGATTTGTCCGAATGCAGTGAAGCCTCCTTGAGTAACCGAACCGAACTCATAGCAATTTTTCTTTTTTCTTTTTTTTCTGAAATGCTCTGGTCTTCGATACGAAAGGAAACTTAAGTCAGACAGGAGAGGTTGCGAAATAATTGAGGAATGCGTTAGTATCCATGCATAGCTTCTTCTTCTTCTTGCTCTTGTTCTTGTTCTTCTTCTTCTTGTTCTTCTTGTTCTTCTTGTTCTTGTTCTTCTTGTTCTTGTTCTTCTTCTTCTTCTTCTTCTTCTTTTCTGGATTTCTCGGGTCTTCGAGACGAAACGCAACTTAAGTCAGCCAGGAGAGGTTACGAAAGTGACGAATGTGTCAGTATCTATTCATAGCTTCTTTTTTTTCTTTCTTTTTTCCCCTTTTTACCTTTCCCCCCTTTTTTTTAATACAGAGAGTAATTCATATGCAACAGCCTGTTCATTTCTCTCCCTCATTCTCCACCCCTCCGCCTTTTTTTTTTTTTTTTTTTTTTACCCTGGGGTAAAATCTGACTGGCCCAGACTAATTGCTCCCGGGATCTACATGGACCCGCCTGGAATCACCCCCCGACTCCCTCGGGGTGAATAGACCGCTGGAGAGTTCCTCGACCATCTCGAATCTTGCCTCATCCGCATCCAACATTTTATTCCAAATCGCGAGCGATTGCCCCAAAGGCGATCGATCGACACGTGCAAAAAGAGCAGCCAACATGTGCTCTGTCTTTCCGTTTCTTCAGTTGATAGTCTCTATTGCTTAATTAACTCTCTCCATACAAACGGCGAAAGAGACGACGTTAACAGCGTTTCACCCCAATTACCATCATCAAAATATTGCAAGCGGAAGGCTCTTATACTGAAGAGGTGAATGTTGACAAAGAATACCACAATTCTGACGACGGAAGCTAAAGGTTAGGTCATTCAGACACCCACTGGACATCCGAGGGGATCTGTGTAGAGGAGAAGAGAGGACTGGCCGTACTGAGTGAGTTAAACTGAACACTGTAGCATAAAGTGTCATCGTATGCACAATGCAAACTCTCTCTCTCTCTCTCTCTCTCTCTCTCTCTCTCTCTCTCTCTCTCTCTCTCTCTCTCTCTCTCTCTCTCTCTTATACAGATAAACATTTAAGATATATAACGACAAAATTTAGGTTAGGTGTATCTGATTTAGCTGTGCATTATTATCAAACGCTTTTGTAAAATCAAGGAATATCACTCCAACCACCTTGCTGTTATTGTTATCACGCAGCCTTGCATCAGTAATTCTACATAAAGCGGTCTCACAAGAATGATGCTGTCTAAATCCTGATTGACTGGTATGTAGAAGCTGATATTTTTTTCAATAAAGGACGTAAGACAAAGGTGTACATGACGTTCTAGAACTTTTGAGACAGAAGACAACAAAGAGATTGGTCTGTAATTATTGACATCATTAGCATCACCTTTTTTTATGGAGTGGAATAACTTTTACATATTTAAAAACACTTTTGGAAAATGAAGAAGAAAAAGAAGCAGAAGAAAAAGATGATGATGATGATGATGATGACGAAGAAGAAGAAGATGGTGATGATGATGACGAAGGAGAACAAGAAGAACAAGAACAAGAACAACACATAAGAAGAAGAAAAAAAGAAAGAGAGAGAAGAGAGAGAGAGAGGGGGGGGCATAGAGAGAGAGTGAAGAGAAGAGAGAGAGATGGGGGGCACAGAGAGAGAGGGGAGAAAGAAATAAAGAAAGAGAGAGAGAGAGAGAGAGAGAAGAGAGAGAACTCAGAACTCAGAAATATTTTACTGCAAGGCCGAGAGAGAGAGAGAGAGAGAGAGAGAGAGAGAGAGAGAGAGAGAGAGAGAGAGAGAGAGATGGTTTGTTCAATGAAGGCCACATCCCCATATGAACAGGGGTTAAATTACATAATTTTACTCGTGTCATTGCAACTGGTAATATAAACAACGCAAATTCTTTCGCAACAAACTATCAGTGAATCTAAGAAGTAAATGTGTGTGTGTGTGTGTGTGTGTGTGTGTGTGTGTGTGTGTGTGTGTGTGTGTGTGTGTGTGTGTCTGTGTCTGTGTCTGTGTGTGTGTGAGAGAGAGAGAGAGAGACAGACAGACAGACAGACAGACAGACAGACAGAGACACACACAGACAGACAGAGACACAGAGAGAGAGAGAGAGACAGAGACAGAGAGACAGACAGAGACAGACAGAGACAGACAGAGAGACAGACAGAGAGAATAAGACTGGATGTTAAAAGACGTGCGTCACATTCGTAACTTCGTTTTCCCCCATTCTGTTAGTTTCGCTTCCATGACAAGGGCATTGCAATCGGTGAGGGACTTTTAGCTGGTGTATAAACAGCCTCCTGAAACTACCATTTCTCTCTCTGTATGGCTCCTAACCCCTCTGTTGAATTTCAACCCCAGGGATTATTTGTTACAAAGTCAAGACGTACACCTACTAGTTAGAAATAAGCTCCTCTCCGACGGGTTTAAATCAATCAAGCTAAGTTGATTAATTGACTGGCTCAATAGCTGAGTGGTTAACTCACTCAGTACGGCCAGTCCTCTCTTCTCCTCTGCACAGACCCCTCGGGTGTCCAGTGGGTGTCTGAATGACCCAACCTTTAGCTTCCGTCGTCAGAATTGTGGTATTCTTTGCCAACATTCACCTCTTCAGTATAAGAGCCTTCCGCTTGCAATACTTTGATGATGGTAATTGGGGTGAAGCGCTGTTAACGTCGTCTCTTTCGCCGTTCGTATGGAGAGAGTTAAATCAATCAAGCTAACTTGATTAATTGACTGGCTCAATAGCTGAGTGGTTAAAGCGTTGGACTTTCAATCTAAAGTTCCCGGGTTCGAGTCTCCGTCGGTAACGGCACCTGGTGGGTAAAGGGGTGGAGATTTTTCTGATCTTCCAGGTCAACATGTGTGCAGACCTGCTAGTGCCTGAACCCCCCCCCTCCCCTCCCCCTCCCGTCATGTGCATACGCACGCACAAGATCAAACACGCACGTTAAATATCCTTTCCTCCATGTCAGTGATCGCCGGGTCATGGAAACAAGACCATACCTAGCATGCACCCCCATCCCCCACCCTTCCCGAAAACGGAGCATGGATGCCTACATAGGCGGGGTAAATAAACAAAACGGTCTTACACGTAAAATGTTACACGTCTGTCTGAGTGTGTATGTGTGCGTACCTGAAATTTGTTTGAATGACGCAGGAAACGAATGATGAGCGCCCAGTGGCAGCCGTCAGTCGGCTCTACCCAGGTAGGCAGCCTGTTGTGCAAACGACCCCGTGTTTGTAAAGCGCTTAGAGATTGGTCTCTGGCTGAGGATAGGCGCTATATAAGTATCCATATCAATCAATCAATCATACACGTAAAATGTTTGGTATCTTGTGTTAATTTTTTTTTTTCCTTTCAGATATTTACGTGTGTGTTCTATTTGTAAACGCCTAGGACTTACTTTCACGATTAGGCTGAAATGCTAATGATAATAATAATGATGATAATAGTAAAAATGCTACATGTCTGTCTGAGTGTGTGTGTGTGTGCGTGCCTGAAATTTGATTGAATGACACAGGAAACGAATGATGAGTGCCCAATGGCAGCCGTCAGTCGGCTCTGCCCAGGTAGGCAGCCTGTTGTGTAAATGACCCCCTGTTTGTAAAGCGCTTTGAGCTTGGTCTGCAACCGAGGATAGGCGCTGTATATAAGTATCCATATCAAACCAAAGTTTTGCCAGGAGTACAACACTTTCGCTGCCATGGGTTCTTTTTCAGTGCAGTTTCAGTAGCTCAAGGAGGCGTCACTGCGTTCGGACAAATCCATATACGCTACACCACATCTGCCAAGCAGATGCCTGACCAGCAGCGTAACCCAACGCGCTTAGTCAGGCCTTGAGAAAAAAAAAAGGTGAATAAATAAAAGATAAATACATTAAAAAAACACACAAAAAACCCCACCCTACTACCACTACTAATAATATGTATAAGGCGCAAAAACTTGATGAAGTCAGCTATAAGCGTACATAAATAAATAAATAATAATCATAATATAAAAAGTAGCAGTAGTAGTAGTAGTAGTAGTAGTAGTAGTAATAATAATTTCAGTGCGCCAAGAGCGTGCTGCACACGGGACCTCGGTTTAACTCTTTCCATCCGAACGGCGAAAGAGACGACGTTAACAGCGTTTCACCCCAATTACCATCATCAAAATATTGCAAGCGGAAGGCTCTTACACTGAAGAGGTGAATGTTGACAAAGAATACCACAATTCTGACGACGAAAGCTAAAGGTTGGGTCATTGAGTCACCCACTCGACATCCGAGGGGTCTGTGTAGAGGAGAAGAGAGGACTGGCCGTACTGAGCTGAGTTAACGTCTCATCCTAATGACTAGACGCTCCAAGTTTGATTCTCCAGTCAAACCAATAGGAATGAACGAACGAACAAACGAACGAACGAACGAATTTTTATTTTACGAGGGTAAAGGAGTAAGCACTAAGTACTTGTTTACATCCGGCCCTCTGGGCAAGAATAATAGTTAAGAACAAAAAAAAAAAAAAAAAAAAAGCGAGAATCAGTTTATTTCTTTATTTTTATGTTTTGTGTCGTTCTTTATTTTTATGTTTTGTGTCGTTAAATGAGCAGAATTGTAAAAAGGCCTTTACTGTGCCTAATTATTTACCCATTAAAGATTCAATCAATCAGTCAATCAATCGCATCATCATCATCATCTTCTTCTTCTTCTTCTTCTTCTTCTTCTTCTTCTTGTCATCATCACCATCATCATCTTCTTCTTGTTCTTGTTCTTCTTGTTCTTGTTCTTCTTGTTCTTGTTCTTGTTCTTCTTCTTCTTCTTCTTCTTCTTCTTCTTCTTTGTCATCATCACCATCATCATCTTCTTCTTCTTCTTCTGCTTCTTCTTCTTGGTCATCATCATCATCATCATCATCATCATCTTCTTCTTCTTGTTCTTCTTCTTGTTCTTCTTCTTCTTAATCGTCGTCGTCGTCGTCATCATTATCTTCTTCTTTTCCGTTTTTTTTTTTTTTTTTGTTTTTGTTTTTTTTTCCCCACAGTTATTCCTTGCTTTAAGTTCGTCACCGAGCCCATAATCCCTCTCATCCCCCATCCCCCCCCCCCCCCCCACACACACACACACTTAAATTTCACCATCACCACCGCTACCCCACTCCAAGTCCCACCCCCACCCCCACCCCATCCCCACCACCTCCCCTCTTGATATCGCGCGCATGTATGAATATTAATGAGCAGCAAGCAAGGATGCTGACAATAGGACCATACGCGAGTGTGTGTGTGGAGGGTGAGTCAGGGGGGCTGGGGAAGGGGGGGGGGGGCGGGGTGGTGGTGGTGGTGGAAGGAGATAGGACCGAAGGGGAGGGGGGGAGGGGAGTGAGGGATGGGAGGAGGAAGGAAAGGGTGTGTGGGTGGGTTTTAATGAATAATTTTGAATGCGTTAGAAGCCGTTTGGGGGGTGGGAGGTGGGGTGGGGGGGGGGGGGCTTATTCTTGCTTTGTATTGATATAATGTATTGATATATTACGGGCTTTTCTTTGTGTCAAACTGTCTGTTTTTCGCACGGGGGCGGGGGTGGGGTGGCGGTGGGGGGAGATTGGGGTGGGGGTGGGGGTGGGGAGTGGTGGGAGTCTGTCTCGTTTGAATCCTTCGTCTTAGAATGTCTGTCTCACTTGTGTGTGCGTGTGTGTGTGTGTGTGTGCGTGTGCGTGTGTGCGTGTGTGTGTGTGTGTGTAGGTGTGTTGGTTAATCTGTCTGTCCGTCTTGGATATCTGGTTATCTGTATGTCTGTTTGAAAGTGTCTGTCTATCTGAAAGTCTGACTGTCCGTCTGAATTTGTCTCTGTCTCTGTCCTGTCTGTCTGTCTGTCTGTCTGTCTCTCTCTCTCTCTCTCTCTCTCTCGCACTCATTCTGATTGGTTCTGTCTGTCTGTCTGTCTGTCTGTCTGTTTATCTCTCAGTTTCTGTCTCTCTGCCTCTATCTGTCTGCCTGTCTCTCTTTCTCTCTCTCTCTCTCTCCCTGTTGTAGTAGTTAGACTTTGATTGTGAGCAATTTATGGTATACAAAGTATGTTACTGTTGTATTCAGTATGAATGTTATGATTCCTATATTTCAATGTACATGTGTCACACCTCTTCAGTAAGGGGCTATGGCCTTTATTGGAATAAAACGTTTCGTTTCTCTCCCTGTCTCTCTCTTTGTCTCTGTCTCTTTGTCTGTCTCTGCCACCACCACCACCACCACCACCACCCCCTCTCTCTCTCTGTCACTCTCTCTCTTTCTCTCACCCCCCCCCCCTCTCTCTCTCTCTCTCTCTCTCTCTCTCTCCCTTTCTTCGAAAAGACTGAATATTGGGACATAATCTTTTCTTTTCCTGATGTATATGTTTATGGTATAATTGTGGTATCAGCTACAATTCCAGTATTATGGAGTGATGGCCTAGAGGTAACGCGTCCGCCTAGGAAGCGAGAGAATCTGAGCGAGCTGGTTCGAATCACGGCT
>NC_134910.1:22438553-22443553 GCF_041734735.1 Babylonia areolata | reverse complement strand
CCACGACGACATTTGTCTCGCAGGCCAGCCTGACTCTGTTTCAGTTTCAGTTTCAGTTGCTCAAGGAGGCGTCAATGCGCTCGGACAAACCATATACGCTACACCACATCTGCCAAGCAGATGCCTGACCAGCAGCGTAACCCAACGCGCTTAGTCAGGCCTTGAAAAAAAAAAAAAAAAAAAAAAAAGGGGGGGGGGGAATAAATAATAGATAAGCTTACATAAATAAATAAATAAATAATAATTATAATATAGAAAAAGGTAGTAGTAATAATAATAGTAATACTAATAAAATGATAATAATAAAAAATAAATAAATAAATAAATAAGACAACAATGGTGATAATTAAGCGAATGAATGTAAAAGATGACGACACACATTCACACATACACCCACACATGCATAACAGAAATGCACCAAACATGCAGTTTCACAGATATGAAAGTACAGTCAAATACTGACTCTGTGACAAGTGCGACCGAAAAGAAGAAGAAGAAGAAGATAAAAAGTAGAACGCTTTGACAACCTGACTGTTTCGCCCGTCGAGTTTAGGAACACTTAAGTATCCTTCGCAAAATCCCAAAATAATAAATTATGATGTTTTACACAGCTGAGGATGGCAACAAACCAATAATAAAATAACAATAATGATAAAATAATGAAAATTGAAAGAAAAGAAAAAAAAAAAAAAAAAAAAAGCTATGTGATTTTTACCCTCATTCTCCCTATCACGAATTCATGTAACGACCAGAAAAAATGGTTCGCTGTTACCGGAAGATTCCCCCCCTCCCCCCACCCCCCACCCCCATTCCCACCCCCACCCCCTCCCAGCCCCTCGCCATTCCCCCATAAGATCACACACAATATCCGTTCTGTTTTGTCAGTTTTTGTTTATTTGGTTATTCATTCGTTTATTTTTTTGTTTATTTGATTTCAAAGAGCGTTTTTTTTTTCTTTTTCTTTAGCATCCAAAATACAACTGAAGAGGGAGTGTAATTGAGAACTGGGTCAGTGGACGTACCATTAAAAATAAATAAATAAAATAAAATAAAATAAAATAAAATATCCGGGCTCAAATCTCCCACGCAGGTAGTTCCAGTGTACAGCACCGGTTAGCGGCTGGTATAGTTGAACTTTTTTTTTTTTTTTTTTTTTAAGACTCCTAGGTCAGATTACACGTGGAAAAGCAATTAGAACCTCACTTCTTTCTTTTGCAGGCTAGTGTTCGAGAAAAAAAAGGTTTCCAACAATACAATTGATTAGGGGGTTTCTTTCTAGGTTGCTGGCTTGATTTTTTTTTTTTTTTTTTTTTTTTTTTTTTTTTTTTTTTTTTTTTTTTTTTAAGAAACAGAAAACACTGAGTTTGTTGTTAGCGCTAAACCGGATACTCGCTCTTTATAAATTCGTGAGCGTAAGCATCGTGTTAAAGTTATTGATGTCTGGGAACCAGTTTAAAGAGAGGAAGATCCTTACAATATATTGCAGTGTATCGTTTCGTTTCGTTTGCGTGTTGGTTTTTTTAAATTTTTATTATTTGTTTACTTTCATCTTTTTAGCACGACAGATTTCTCTGTGCGAAATTCGGGCTGTTCTACATGGGCAGTGCAAGTTTGTTTTTTTTTTTTTTTTTTTTTTTTTTTTTTGTTTTTTTTGTTGGTTGTTTGTTTGTTTGTTTGAGGAAGGTGCAAGGTAATGTGTGTGGTGTATGTGTGTCTGTGTGTGTGTGTGTGTTGGAGCTCATGTACGTTTATATATATTTGACTGTGCTTTCATATCTGTGAAACTGCATGTTTGGTGCATATCTGTTATGCATGTGTGGGTGTATGTGTGAATGTGTGTCTTCATGTTTTGCATTTATTTGCTTATTTATCATCATTGTTGTCATATTTATTTATTTATTTATTTATTTATCATTATTATTATTATTATTATTATTATTATTATTATTATTATTATTATTATTATTATTATTATTATTATTATTCTATTATTATTATCATTACTACTACCTTTTTATATCATAATTATTATTTATTTATGTAAGCTTATCTATTATTTATTCACCTTTTTTTTCTTAAGGCCTGACTAAGCGCGTTGGGTTACGCTGCTGGTCAGGCATCTGTTTGGCAGATGTGGTGTAGCGTATATGGATTTGTCCGAACGCAGTGACCTCTCCTTGAGCTACTGAAACTGAAACTGTTTGTTTGTGTGTTTGTTTGTTTTTCTTTGTTTGTTTGTTTGTTTGTTTGTTTGTTCCAGCGTGCAAGCGTATTTGCTTCACTATGAGAGTGGATTTTTCAGGATAATTATTGCCAAGGACAACACCTTTTTTTGGTTGCCGTTGGTTCTTTTCCCTGTGGAAGAGAATCAGTCCAACTTTTATTTCTGTCTTCAGTGCAACATATTATTATTATTATTATTATTATTACTATTATTATTATTATTATTATTATTATTATTATTATTATTATTATTATTATTCATCTTTAGTTCAGCATTTTAATTTGTATTCATTGTCAGTCCGGTCCAACACATTTCTTTATTTTTCAATCGTCAGTCCAATTTTATCTTTTCACCATTATCAATCCTTTTTTTTTTTTTCTTCATCAGTCCATTTTTTAGATTCGTCATCAGTCCAGTTTCTTCATTCACTTAGCGTCATTCCACTTACACACACACACACACACACACACACACACACACACACACACACACACACACACACACACACACACACACACACACACACACACACACACACACACACACACGCACGCACGCACACACACACACACACACACGCACGCACGCACACACACACATGCACACACGCACAGACACACACACACACACACACACACACACAAACACACACACACACACACACACGCACACACACACATTTATCTATTTTTGTTTTTTTGTTTTTTTTCTTTTTTTGTGTGCGTGGTTTCATGTAACTTTGCATGTGTGTCTTATAAACCTTGTTCAGGTTTAATTGACATTAAAATTGATTCTGATTCTGATTCTGATTCACACACACACACACACACACACACACACACACACACACACACACACACACACACACACACACACACACACACACACACACACACACACGTTTGACGATTACAACATGGTTTGCATCCAGGAAAAATACCAAACGAATATTCCCTATTTCAAATTACTATTAATTAGTAATAATTATACCACTGTTGACTGTTGCTGGTCAGGCATCTGCTTGGCAGATGTGGTGTAGCGTATATGGATTTGTCCGAACGCAGTGACGCCTCCTTGAGCTACTGAAACTGAAACTGAAAACTGACTGTTGGAGACAGACAAAAAACGTCAGTCAAACGACTCACTCGCGTAGTATTTCTAAGTTACTGGTGAGTCCTGTCACAGTCATCTCTGTCGGCAACCCCCGGAACACGGTGTGTGGCTGCCTACATGGCAGGGTAAAAAAAAAAAAAACAAAAAAAAACGGCCATACACGTAAAAAGCCCAATCGTGTACACGAAAGTGTGTCTTCACAAGTGACTGAGAACGTTAATGTTTTTGACTTTTTTTTCATTCATAATCAGTTGTCTCGCTTGTCAGTTTAACGACTTCTCTTTCACGAAGTCCTTTGAGTAATTTCCTGTGATTGTATTTAGACATGTTTGTTCAGATTTCACCCTCATTTCACCCTCATTTGCCCAGTTTCCACCAACCCTCCATTCATTCATATCTCCTACCCCTTCTAACCGATAGTACTCAAATGTATCCATAAATACTTTAACAAAATGTCTTCTGTCACCGATATGTGTGACGGGACATTAACTCTCTCCATACGAACGGCGAAAGAGACGACGTTAACAGCGTTTCACCCCAATTACCATCATCAAAATATTACAAGCGGAAGGCTCTTATACTGAAGAGGTGAATGTTGACAAAGAATACCACAATTCTGACGACGGAAGTTAAAGGTTGGGTCATTCAGACACCCGCTGGACATCCGAGGGGTCTGTGTAGAGGAGAAGAGAGGACTCGTGGCCGTACTGAGTGAGTTAAACAAAATTCCCTCCTCCGCATTTCTCAAGGACATAACATCAGGCTGAAACAGAGGAGGGACTCAAACCCGGACCACTAGTGCACTAACACTTCTAATCGATTCAAGCGCGTTGGGTTACGCTGCTGGTCAGGCATCTGCTTGGCAGATGTGGGTGCAGTATATATGGATTTGACCCGAACGCAGTGACGCCTCCTTGAACTACTGATACTGATACCGATACTGATACTGATACCGATACCGATACTGATACTGATACCGATACCGATACTGATGCTGATACTAATACTGCCACAGTCCCTTAAACAAAATTCCCTCCTCCGCATTTCTCAAGGACATAACATCAGGCTGAAACAGAGGAGGGACTCAAACCCGGACCACTAGTGCACTAACACTTCTAATCGATTCAAGCGCGTTGGGTTACGCTGCTGGTCAGGCATCTGCTTGGCAGATGTGGGTGCAGTATATATGGATTTGACCCGAACGCAGTGACGCCTCCTTGAGCTACTGATACCGATACTGATACCGATACCGATACTGATACCGATACCGATACTGATACTGATGCTGATACTAATACTGCCACAGTCCCTTAACTCTCTCCATACGAACGGAGAAAGAGACGACGTTCACAGCGTTTCACCCCAATTACCACCATCCAAATATTGCAAGCGGAAGGCTCTTATACTGAAGACGTGAATGTTGACAAAGAATACCACAGTTCTGACGACGGAAGCTAAAGGTTGGGTCATTCAGACACCCACTGGACATCCGAGGGGTCTGTGTAGAGGAGAAGAGAGGACTGGCCGTACTGAGTGAGTTAACCTTTCACCAAGTCACACTTGAAAACTTTTTGAAGCACCTTCCCCCTCTCCCTCCTCCACCCCTCCCCCACCTCCTCCCAAAAAAGAATAGAATGAGATAAAAAAAAAAAAAAAATTAAAA
>NC_134910.1:22423553-22428553 GCF_041734735.1 Babylonia areolata | reverse complement strand
CGAGGTCCCGTGTGCAGCATGCAATTAGCACACGTAAAGGAACCCGCGGCAACAAAAGTGTTGTTCCTGGCAAAATTCTGTGGAGAAATTCACTTCGATAGGAAACAACAAATAAGATTTCATGCACAAAATAAATCCAAAAAAAAGGAAAGAAAAAAAACAACAAACAAACAACAACAAAAAAAAAAAACAAAAAAACGGTGGCGCTGTCAATGTAGCGACGCGCTCTCCCTGGGGAGAACAGCCCGAATTTCACGCAGAGAAATCTGTTGTGACAAAAAAAAAGAGTAATATAGATACAAATACTCGCAGGACTGTGTTGGCAAGGTTACTGGATCTGGTCATGTGGCCATACCAGAAGAGCTTTCTTTTCTTTCGTAACTGGTGTCAGCTCATCTTCATAAGGTCCTTCTTCTTCTCCTCCTCCTCCTTCTTCTTCTTCTTTTTGACTCACTTGTGTAAACAAAGTGAGTCTATTTTTTAACCCGGTGTTCGGTTGTCTGTGTGTGTGTGTGTGTGTGTGTGTGTGTGTGTGTGGTAAACTTTAACATTGACATTTTCTCTGCAATTGCTTTGTCAGTTGACACCAAATTAGGCATAAAAATAGGAATAATTCAGTTCTTTCCAGCCATCTTGTTTAATTAAAACAAGATTGCACCTCTGGGATGGGCACAAAAAAATTAAAAAATGAAGCCTAATTATATGCAAACTGCATTTACTGTTATATTTATATTTTTTGTATTCTCTAAACTTGGCACTTTGATCTGATATTCTGACCCAGCAACAAGAGCAGTCATTATTATCATTTTTGGTTCAAACAGGAACTTCTTTTGCTAAGCATGAAAGTTTTATTTATTTTGCAAACGTTTTGGTGCAGATAGTAAAAAATGGAAATTACTTTGTAATTAATGCTAGGGGACTTAATTCGCTTTAAACTGATCTTTCTCATCTTAAACATTACATTTTGAAATTATACACAAGACATAAAAAGCTTGGATTTTTTATTCAGTGTATCACAAGTGAGTCTTGAAGGCCTTGCCTCTCTTGTTCTTTTTCTTCTTCGTTCGTGGGCTACAACTCCTCCCACGTTCACTCGTATGTACACGAGTGGGCTTTCAGGCGTATGACCGTTTTTACCCCCGCCATGTAGGCAGCTATACTCTGTTTTCGGGGGTATAATTATGGTCCAACCATATCAACAACCATCTACCTCAAGATCTAGTCATCATCCCCATCCACATGTAATATGCGGCTTCTGTTCAAACGTGTGTGTGTGTGTGTGTGTGTGTGTGTGTGTGTGTGTGTGTGTGTGTGTGTGTGTGTGTGTGTGTGTGTGTGTGTGTGTGTGTGTGTGTGCAGTATGTGCATGTGTGAGTAAGTATACGTTTTTATATTGATATGCACTTGCATGTATCCTAATTTCCACTGTATCTGTGTATGATTTTCAATTTATGTTCGTACCTTGTTATGTACTATCGCCACCAATATTCCTTGTGACCCCGGTACACTTGGTAATAAAGACATATTCTATTCTGTTCTATGCGTGGCTTGATGGTTGAGCGCATTTGCCCATCGGATGATTGTTATATGGGCATGTAAGTCTCTTATCACCTACCAGATCATCGTTCTTTTCATCATCGTCATCTTCTTCGTTGTCTTCAGAAGCACGGGGGAAAACAGGACGTACTGTTCCTTTGTTGCTTGCTTTTGGATACCGCCATTAATATCCTGTGGAGGAAGTCTGATGGTTGTGAAAGAGAGAGAGAGAGGGGGGAGGGGGGAGGGGCACATGCGGGGGTTGTGGGGGGGGGGGGGGTGAGGGGGAGAAGGAAGGGAGGAGAGGAGAGGAGAGGAGGGGGGGGGGGGGGGATGTCAAGGTTATTAATTATTAATCACCTTGATGATCGCAGCGTTATTAGTGGTGAGTTGTACTGATGGTAGTGATGGTGTTGGCGCGGATCTCTCTCTCCCCTCATACACACACACACACACTCTCTCTCTCTCTCTGTGTCTGTCTGTCTGTCTGTCTCTCTCTCTCTCTATGTGTGTGTGTGTCTGTGTGTGTATGTGTGTCTGTCTGTCTGTCTATCTGTCTCTCGCTCTGTGTGTGTGTGTGTGTGTGTGTGTGTGTGTGTGTGTGTGAATGTGTGTCTGTCTGTCTGTGTGCCTCTCTCTCTCCCTCTGCTTAAGTAGAATCAATGATAACATACAGCCAGCGTCCAAAATATGGGCACACTCTGATATCAAAGATTTCGAAAAAAAAAAAAATGCATACCTTCGCGATTCAATATTTCCCATAAATGTTCCATTACATGCTTCAAATACAGTCTTATATGGAGAAATTGGTATATACCCGTAATATATCAAAGCACGTATGAAATGTATAGAGTACTGGTTAAAAATGATAAAGCTACCCACATCCAGATTATGTGAACAGGCGTATGAAATGTTAGTAAATGAACTATGAGAGAGGGAAGGAAAAGTGGCTGTATCTTGTAAAAAAAAAAAAGAAAAGAAAAAGAAAAAAAAAAGACATTAACTGTAAATGAATCTGGGATTGTGTGGGTGTGCCAGGGCTTTAGATGTGAAGAAGAGAGGATTTGTTTCAGAATTTAAAGATTTATTGCTTCATATAAAAAAAATAATAATTGGCACGGTAAAATGGAAAGCACTGAGAAATATAGATGGTTTTTATAGTTTTAAAAGTACATTTCAAACAGCAAAATATATCACAGTAGTGACCATCAAGTGGCAAGAACACGTCTCGCCCGATTTAGGTCGAAAACAATTGGATTTTGTTTTCAAGGGTTTTAAACTGATCCTCAATACTCTCCCTTTGTCTGATGCACAGTCATTTAAGGGAGGATGAGTTACTTTTCTTGTTTTGTTGTAAAGCCTATGATGATATTCCGTGAAAATTTGTATTTGTCTTTGAAATAGATTCAACAAAGAATGAAGATAATTTGCGGTATTTAATATAAAACAGGAAACACAAGCTCACTGCAAATTTTTTTGCTGAAGCGAATAACTATCGACGAAAATAAACAAGAACATTGTAGTACCCGGTGATGTTTATAGAGAAAAATTAATCATCTACTGACAATTTCGAAGCTAGTATATATACAACCCAACAACACAAATACCCGCATTTGAGCAACTTCAACCGAACAAATTTGACCTTTATGGTGTAAACGCCAATAGATCATTAAGCTTCTGTAATAGCTAGTATATCAATAATAAATTGACCTTAAAGGTGTTAACGCTAATAAGCTTATGTCATTAAGGCTCCAAAATACACTAATTCATACATTTACTTAATATATATGTTTGTTTTTTTATGATATATGCACATTGAATTTTTACATATTGCGTTACTTTAAATTAGTAGTTAAATCATACCAGACATTCCAATAACATTTGGCAGATCAAGTCTGTAATCGATCGCAGTGAGAATGAGTGATTGACAGAGTTGGAACAGGTGGTGTTATTCCATTTTGCATTCTAGAACAGTGCCCAGTATCCTGTCAAACTGTCTTCTTAGGAAGCATAGGTTGTCGGTCTTCTTGATCTGAATACCATCGAATGAAACTAGTGGTTTGTTCGCAGTATTGTTTGTTTGGAGTGCGCAGCAACGTTTGGGTTTTCAATAGACTGCCGCTTTGGGCGGCATTGTTTATTTATTTCCAGGCGACTGCATGTTTAGAACAAGAAGAGTTAAACACCCGAGTTGTCTAAGTCTGCGTGCAAATCCTTTCGTGTAGACGTTTTGGAAGACAAGAGAGTGTGGAGACCATTGTGGTATTTCCCATGGAAAGTTTTAGAAGGTACTAGACAGCAATACAACTCCGAGGCGAAAGACGACGGTTCTTTTCTGGAAGTGAGGTTGTGTCCATCTTCTTTAGTGTCAAACAAACTTACCTTAGTAGCAGCTCCATGAGGTGCGAAAACTGGATTTTATTGTAAACATCTGAAGGGTCTAATTGTTACTACTTAATATCCATACGTCTGGAAACCAATATGTCATGATTCTAACTGACTCGATGAACCTCATACAAACAAAGTGAAAAGTGGAATGGGAAAGCCCAGATTGGGGACGAGGCGATGCCCAACATTCAGATTCAAAAGCCTTCACAGTCATACTGCCCGAGACATGCAGGTGTTAAAGCCTGAACCGGACTATAAATGGCGGGCGATTTGAATCAAGCCAGTTTCTCACCAGAGTCTGACACTGTGACGTTGGTGAAGGTTTATTCAAAATAAAAGCCTAATAAAGCTACGGTTTGGCTTCATTTATGGCAGAGAGCGAGATTTGCCTAGCAGCTTCCAATCTAGACCTGAATTGACTTTGGAAAGTACAAAATGTGTCAGCTACACGTAATACAAAATTTGAATGCAGAGAAAAGGGGCGGAGCTAGAGCCGTTTGTGTTTGCGCTAGACGTGTCTGTCAGATAAAAATAGCACCAGCACGTGGTACTGTCCGGTGAGAATTGGAAAGCATGCAGACAGCCCCTCGACGTTGGCAACCGTAAACGACCACATTGTGTGGCAGGAGTACACGGATATCTTTCTCCGCTAACAGTGAGTCGGTCTTTGTTTTGCTTTCACCTCCCACATGTTTACATTTCTACCGGACACGTGCTCGCGCTTTTTATAGATAAACTCCGCCCCTTTCCCTTTTATGGATAGGCTCTAGTGCGCATGCGCAACCGAAACCTTGCTCTCGGGAGTTAAGACTTTAAGGGAAATGAGCGAGCTGACAGACTTGCTGGTAACGCAACAACAACGAGCGGGTCCAGGTCCACATCCGGAAAAAATCGAAATCCTTGGAAACGTTAAAGAGTACCTAAAACTAGGTGCAAGGCCATCACACCATCGATTGCCCCCACAGAAAAAAAGGTTGAGAGAGGGAGCGGCCGTAAGTCTAGTTTGAAAGGTAGAGCACGATCCTTTACAAATCAAACGAATATTGGCATAATTTCCAAACCAAAATGCCAAGTTT
>NC_134910.1:22419711-22423453 GCF_041734735.1 Babylonia areolata | reverse complement strand
TTTTACAGTATTAATGGCTTATTGCCGATAGGTCGTTGAACTCAACTTTACGATACAAAAGAACTACTGAATTACTGAAATAAAGAGTTTGGAGGTGAAAGGTTAGAAATGATCCGCTCCCAGGCCAAGAACATAATATAGAGGTCAGTCACAACAGGGTTTTTCTGTCGTTTTATTTTACAATATTAACTCTCTCCATACGAACGGCGAAAGAGACGACGTTAACAGCGTTTCACCCCAGTTACCACCATCAAAATATTGCAAGCGGAAGGCTCTTATACTGAAGAGGTGAATGTTGACAAAGACACCACAATTCTGACGACGGAAGCTAAAGGTTGGGTCATTCAGACACCCACTGGACATCCGAGGGGTCTGTGTAGAGGAGAAGAGAGGTCTGGCCGTACTGAGTGAGTTAATCGAAATAAGATAAGGAGATGAGGCAGTGCCTGATAAGACACAAACAAATGTCATAAGCACAACATGTCAGTAATGCAAGTGGATAATAAGCACATGTATATTACAATGGTCAGGTCAGGGGCATAGCCCTTGCTACTGGTACCATGTAACCCAGTACTACCTGCCGCATGTGAAGTCTCCCAACGACGGACCAGGAGAAGGAAACCTTTCCCAACGGCTGTGAAGGCGGAAGAGGATGACCAAAGGGCAGGGGGGGGGGAGCTCTTATCCTTGGCTGGAAGTCTTCCTAGGAGACGGAGCTCCAAAGAAAAAAACTGCACCTGCCGAGGCCGTCCTACACATGGCAGTATCTGCACCTGTGGGACTGTGAGCGTTGGTAGGCGACAGAGTGGGGAAGAGACTGCACAACTCTTCTCTAAATAAAAGTTACCTGTGCCGGTCAGGCAAGCTCCTGGGAAACTGATGCCCTTGACCGCTCTTGCTGGAGGATGCTGTGCTCTAGTGGTATAAAGAGGTTTGAAAACAAGAGAACGCTGGCCATTAAGGAGAAGCGTGAGCGAAGGAAGCAGGGCTCAACTTCTGGAGACGTTTTCCCTTGCAACACCTGTGGGAAGTGCTGCGCATCCAGAATCGGCCTCTTCTCCCATATGAGGACACGCACCGACAAATAAGCCTGCCTGCCTACTCATCCGTCGGTCCGACGGGAGACTTCATCATCATTAAACTTGAAAGACTACCGCTTGGTTTGAAATAGGCAACAACATAACATAAATAATGCATATATATTATGTGTGAAGACCAAACACTGACAGCAAATCATATTTCTAATACATTTGAATAGTGTAGTTCAAGTGGTTGAAGCTAAGCTGATTTAGTGAAAGTACACTGAAAGTATAGATATAAGTAAAGCTTATACTGTGTCAAAGTGACTCAAATGAATCAGTTGTCTAAGTCGTATAAGAAGAAGCGTGATAGTTTAATTACAGTTAACAGACTGTGATACATATCAGATGGTTTTAACTAATAACTGATATTTATCCAACACTATCTTGTAATCACCACAACAGAATGATAAGTGGCTTGGATAGTAAATACCGGCAAACTGAGAAACCTGACAGTAGTCAGTGCTCAGTACAATGTTTGGAAGAGTTTCAGTTTCACTTTCTCAAGGAGGCGTCACTGCGTTCGGACAAATCCATACACGCTACACCACATCTGTTGAGCAGATGCCTGACCAGCAGCATAACCCAACGCGCTTAGTCAGGCCTTGAGTGCATGCTTACATATTTGTGTACCTATGAAAGTGGATTTCATTTTACGTAATTTCGCCAGAGGACAACACTCTCGTTGCCATGGGTTCTTTTTCAGTGCGCCAAGTGCGTGCTGCACACGGGACCTCGGTTTATCGTCTCATCCGAAAGACTAGACGCTCAGTTTGATTTTCCAGTCAAACTTAGGAGAAAGGGCGAGAGCGGGATTCGAACCCACACCCTCACGGACTCTATGTATTGGCAGCTGAGCGTCTTAAACGCTTGGAAGAAACCTGACAATAGTCAGTGCTCAGTACAATGGTTGGAAGAAACCTGACAATAGTCAGTGCTCAGTACAATGGTTGGAAGAAACCTGACAATAGTCAGTGCTCAGTACAATGGTTGGAAGAAACCTGTCAATAGTCAGTGCTCAGTACAATGGTTGGAAGAAACCTGACAGTAGTCAGTGCTCAATACAATGGTTGGAAGAACTATCAGGGCTTAACTCTCTCCATACGAACGGCGAAAGAGACGACGTTAACAGCGTTTCAC
This sequence comes from Babylonia areolata, assembly GCF_041734735.1. Classification (NCBI taxonomy): domain Eukaryota; kingdom Metazoa; phylum Mollusca; class Gastropoda; order Neogastropoda; family Buccinidae; genus Babylonia; species Babylonia areolata. Next base: position 22,421,234 of record NC_134910.1, on the reverse strand, counting down.
CCCAGTTACCATCATCAAAATATTGCAAGCGGAAGGCTCTTATACTGAAGAGGTGAATGTTGACAAAGATACCACAATTCTGACGACGGAAGCTAAAGGTTGGGTCATTCAGACACCCACTGGATATCCGAGGGGTCTGTGTAGAGGAGAAGAGAGGACTGGCCGTACTGAGTGAGTTAACCAAGTGGCTTCAGCTAGCAAATGAACTCACACATGTTATCCAGTTGCGTCAAACATAAACACAGTAAACATGGCCCGTGTTCAACATTTAAATCTCCTCCACTGAAAGCGGGATAAGTAAAGCCTAACCTCCATCAGTGTCAGCAAATGAGAAAGACTGAAGCCATTTCCTAGAACATTCTCGAGCAAACTATCAGTGGACAGAGACGTCACTGCCAGTGACATTCGAAAGAATCCAATCTGCCTGATGACATGATGATGATTCTTCTTCTTCTGCGTTCGTGGGCTGCAACTCCCATGTTCACTCGTATATACGCGAGTGGGCTTTTACGTGTATGACCGTTTTTAACCCGACATGTAGGCAGCCATACTCCACTTTCGGAGGGTGTGCATGCTGGGTATGTTCTTGTTTCCATAATCCACCAAACGCTGACATGGATTACAGGATCTTTAACGTGTGTATTTGATCTTCTGCTTGCGTATACACACAAAGGGGGTTCAGGCAATAAGCAGGTCTGCACAGATGTTGACCTGGGAGATTGTAAAAATCTCCACCCTTTATCCACCAGGCGCCGTCACCGTGATTCGAACCTTGGATCCTCAGATTGAAAGTCCAACGCTTTAACCATTCGGCTCTTGCGCCCGTCTGACATGATGATAATTTACGTCAAACAATGGTAGGACCTGTGACTGAACAGAAACGCAATTCTTCTGACAAAGTTTTCCAACTAAAACTAACATCGACATACTCATCTGAGCACAAGCAATGTGTGGGGCAATTTACAAATAATCAATGCATTTAAAACGGAGTACTTACAGTAGAATGTTCGGCAGGTGTGTTAAATTGTCCAGTTGGTTGTTTATTGTAGGTCCCCACACGAACCTCTTTTCAAATAATAATCTACAGAAGTAGTGCATACAATATTTGATTATTGATTTTTTTTCCCCAATCCCGCTTTCCCCGTACCGCCTCTCACACACACCCTTCCAATATTATGTTTTTTCTTTCTCCAATCACTCACCCTCTCCATTTTAGATTTTGTACTCTCTCTTTTCCACATTCTGTTCTTTCTCTCTCTCTTTCTCTGTCTGTCTGTCTGTCTGTCTCTTCCTTTCTTAGTCCCCTCCTCCTTGCCCCCCCCCCCCCCCCCCCCCCCCCCCCCCCCCCCCCGCCCCTCCCCTCCACCTCAACCGCCCCCCTTTTCATTCGAATATACAGAAATGTCGATTTCTAGTTAATAATAACAATTATCATTATGATAGAAATGATAATAATCCAAATGATGATAATAATATCATTTATTTTCAGTCTAATATTATTATCTTAGATGAACAGACAATAA
>NC_134910.1:22402211-22414711 GCF_041734735.1 Babylonia areolata | reverse complement strand
TCATTCATTCATTCATCCTCTCTCTCTCTCTCACTCACTCACTCTATCTCTCTCATTACCATATTCATATACATTATTGTCATTAATGCAGGTATCATGATTATGTACTTGTAAATGCTACTGTGCAATTGAGTGTATTTGAATTTCATGTATGTTTTTCTATAACCTTTTGTTATCTTGTGAACATTTTGATTTCATTTCTTTTTGCCCTGAGGGCTGGATGTAAAAAAGCATATGCATGCTTATTCCACTTCCCTCATTAAAAAGATTCGTTCGTTCGTTCGTTCTCTCTCTCTCTCTCGGCAGATGATTTGTCGAATTTGGGAACTGTCGATTCTGTATAGGATTAATTTTCCCTTTCCATTTTTTTCATGCTTGTGGTGAGTTCGCTCAAAGTTTTCGGCGTTGGAAAATGAGTTGGAACAGTGTCATCCTGATTTGGCCCAATTCCCATTTTGCCTGTCGCTAAACTGGTGATTCATTTTCCCCTGTTCGCTTCATCTCGTCGTGAACGTGCTTAGTTTCTGATAGACACAAAACCTCACTTACCTCATTGAAGTGTGTGTGTGTGTGTGTGTGTGTGTGTGTGTGTGTGTGTGTGTTTATGTGTATGTCTGTATGTGTATGTGTGTGTGTGCGTGCGTGTGTCTGTGTTTGTGTGTGCATGTGTGTGTCTGTGTTTTTGCTTGTGTATGTGTGTCTGTGTTTATCTGTGCGTGCGTGTGTGTGAGAGAGAGAGAGAGAGAGAGAGAAGGGATCTTCAATTTAACGTCTATTCAATAGAAGTGTTATGAGACGAAAAGAAGAGAGTGGTGAAAGAGAGGGAATGCTTGTGAATATTTGTGTAGGAAAGTGTTAATGTGTGTGTGTGTGTGTGTGTGTATGTGTTTGTGTGGTGTCTGTGTGTGTATGTGTGTGTTTGTGTGAGCGTGTGCACGTGCATGTGTGTGCTTGCGTGTATGCGTGTGTGTGTGTGTGTGTGTGTGTGTGTGCGCGCGTGTGTGTTTGTGTGAGCATGTGCGCGTGCATGTGCGTGCGTGTGTGCGTACACACTCTGTGTGTGTGTGTGTGTGTGTGTGTGTGTGTGTGTGTGTGTGTGTGCGTGTGTGTGTGTAAATGCGGCAGTTATTAAAATCGGATTTGGTGTTCCATTATCTGGCACAGTTTTAGCCCGCCAGGATTGTTAAAAAAAAAAAATGAAAGAAGAAAAAAGAGATGAAATTAAAATATAAAAAAAAGGATCAAGGAACGTGTTTAGAACCATAGGAACAGGCATCAAGATTGTTCTCCCTTTCTTGTTTCACTTTTGTTTTTTTGTTTCGGTTTTGTTTGGGGTTTTGTTGTTTTGGTGTTGTTTTTTTTTTCTTAATTAACCATTCTGCTTCTTGATCGGTTTGTTCAGCATTGTGACAAGAGATGTAGCAATGTTTATTTTCTATGCGTTAAACTCTCTCCATACGAACGGCGAAGGGGACGACGTTCACAGCGTTTCACCCCAATTACCATCATCAAAATATTGCAAGAAGCGGAAGGCTCTTATACTGAAGACGTGAATGTTGACAAAGAATACCACAGTTCTGACGACAGAAGCTAAAGGTTGGGTCATTCAGACACCCACTGGACATCCGCCGGGTCTGTGTAGAGGAGAAGAGAGGACTGGCCGTACTGAGTGAGTTAAGTAAATCAGAGAGCAGAAATCGCTCAGTCTTAAATTAAAGACTATGTTTCTAAATTACCTTTAGCGTTTTTTGTTTAGGTTGGTTCTATATTATCAGTTTATGCTTTCTAATATTTTGTTGTTCGTCCATTTCAAGGCTTGGTTTTTCATGTGTGTGTGTGTGTGTGTGTGTGTGTGTGTGTGTGTGTGTGTGTGTGTGTGTGTGTACAACACGGGCATCCATATAGACAGGTCGGTTGCCTCACATCAAAACAGTTCTTCTCAGTTCTCAGTTCTAATCTGGGTTTTTGGTTGTTGTTTTCAGGTGGAAGGTGGCAGAATGGTTAAGACGCTCAGCTGCCAATACAGAGAGTCCGTGAGGGTGTGGGTTCGAATCCCGCTCTCGCCCTTTCTCCTAAGTTTGACTGGAAAATCAAACTGAGCGTTTAGTCTTTCGGATGAGACGATAAACCGAGGTCCCGTGTGCAGCACGCACTTGGCGCACTGAAAAAGAACCCATGGCAACGAGAGTGTTGTCCTCTGGCGAAATTACGTAAAATGAAATCCACTTTCATAGGTACACAAATATGTAAGCATGCACTCAAGGCCTGACTAAGCGCGTTGGGTTATGCTGCTGGTCAGGCATCTGCTCAACAGATGTGGTGTAGCGTGTATGGATTTGTCCGAACGCAGTGACGCCTCCTTGAGAAACTGAAACTGAAGTGAAAGTGAAACTGAAACTGTTTTTGGTGTGTTGTTTTTATCGTGCACAGGAATGTTAAATTCACACCAGAACCGACCTAGACTCTGATCCAGTTGCATTGCTTGGTTCTAACTCTTTGAGAGTTACACGTGACTAAAATTATTCTTTTTTTTTTTTTTATTTAATGCCTACGTTGACCGAACTACGCCATTGGTCAGTTCCATACTACACACAGTTAGCAGTTGGTTATGTGTATTTGTATTTCTCTTTTTATCACAACAGATTTCTCTGTGTGAAATTCGGGCTGCTCTCCCCAGGGAGAGCGCGTCGATACACTACAGCGCCACCCATTTTTTTGGTATTTTTTTTCCTGCATGAAGTTTTATTTGTTTTTCCTATCCAAGTGGATTTTTCTACAGAATTTTGCCAGGAATATCCCTTTTGTTGTCTTTCACGTGCGCGAAGTGCATGCTGCACACGGGACCTCGGTTTATCGTCTCATCCGAATGACAAGCGTCCGGACCACCACTCAAGGTCTAGTGGAGGGGGAGAAAATATTGGCGGGTGAGCCGTGATTCGAACCAGCGCGCTCAGATTCTCTCGCTTCCTAGGCGGACGCGTTACCTGTAGGCCATCACTCTATACTTGGCTCTTCCGTCCGAGCAATGCAAATGAAGCGCGCCAGTTGCTGAGTTAGAAGTTGTATTTCGCCAGTGATCACAAAGTTCTGGGCCCTGTTTCGACATGGTGTTGTGTTCTCGAGAAAGCAGCGCTTAACTTGCAACGGTCGCAATAGCCGAGAGGTCTGAGGGTCCCGGGTTCGAGTTTCGGTAACGGCGCCTGGTGGGTAAAAGGGTGGAGATTTTTTTTTTCCGATCTCCCAGGTCAACGTATGTGCAGACCTGCTTGTGCCTGAACCTTCTTCGTGTGTGCACGCAAGCAGAAGGTCAAATACGCACGTTAAAGATCCTGTAATCCATGTCAGCGTTCGGTGGGTTATGGAAACAAGGACATGCACACAGCATGCACACCCCCGAAAACGGAGCATGGCTGCCTACACGACGGGGTAAAAAAAAACAACAAACACCAAAAGCCTGTCATACACGTAAAATGTTACATGTCTGAGTGTGTATGTGTACGTACCTGGAATATGATTAATTGACGCAGGAAACGAATGATGAGCGCTCAATGGCAGCCGTCAGTCGGCTCTACCCAGGTAGGCAGCCTGTTGTGCAAATGACCCCGAGTTGGTAAAGCGCTTAGAGCTTGGTCTTCGACCGAGGATAGGCGCTGTATAAATATCCATATCATCATCATCATCATCATCATCATCATCATCAAATGACCCCGTGTGTATAAAGCGCTTAGAGCTTGGTCTCCGAAAGGGGATAGGTGCTATATATATATAAGTATCAATATCAATCATTCATTCAGCTGCGAACTCCCTCACCCCACACAGGTGTGAAATGGGTTACCTGACATCTGTTGGGGAGAAGGTTAATTAAAACTGGCGGAGGGAAAGAGAGGATTGGGCCTCGCCTTCCTATCTACCGAGGTCGAGTCTCGGTCGTTGCAGTAGACACTGTTTCGATGGGTCCTAAGTTTTAGTTTCAGTTTCAGTTTCAGTTTCAGTTTCTCAAGGAGGCGTCACTGCTGCGTTCGGACAAATCCATACACGCTACACCACATCTGCTAGGCAGATGCCTGACCAGCAGCATAACCCAACGCGCTTAGTCAGGTCTTGAGTGCATGCGTGTATAATTGTGTGGAGGAGGGGGGGGGGGATGCAGGGTAATGTGTGTGTGTGTGTGTGTGTGTGTGTGTGTGTGTGTGTGTGCGTGTGTGTATTGGGGCTCGTGTTCGTTTATGTGTTTTTGTTTGTGCTTTCATATCTGCGAAACTGCATGTTTGTTGTATATCTATTATGCATGTGTGTGTGTGTGTGTGTGTGTGTGTGTGTGTGTGTGTGTGTGCATATGTGTCTGCATGTTTTATATTTATTTGCTTATTTTGCTGATTTATCATCATTATTGTCTTTTTATTTTATTTTCATCTACCGTTATAATTAAAATTCTTTTTTTATTTTTTTTTTCTCAAGGCCTGACTAAGCGCGTTGGGTTACGCTGCTGGTCAGGCATCTGCTTGGTTGGCAGATGTGGTGTAGCGTATATGGATTTGACCGAACGCAGTGACGCCTCCTTGAGCTACTGATACTGATACCGATATCTGTGTACCAATTGGAGTAGATTAAAAAAAGAATTACAGAATTTTCGCAAGAGGACAACTTTTTCGTTGCCATGGGTTCTTTTCCAGTGCGCCAAATGCTTGCTGCACACGCGGGACCTGGGTTTGTCGTTTCATCAAAAATGACTCGACGTTAACTCACTCAGTACGGCCAGTCCTCTCTTCTCCTCTACACAGACCCCTCGGATGTCCAGAGGTGTCTGAATGACCCAACCTTTAGCTTCCGTCGTAAGAATTGTGGTATTCTTTGTCAACATTCACCTCTTCAGTATAAGAGCCTTCCGCTTGCAATATTTTGATGATGGTAACTGGGGTGAAACGCTGTTAACGTCGTCTCTTTCGCCGTTCATATGGAGAGAGTTAAAGTTTGATTTTCCAGTCAAACTTGGGAGAAAGGGCGAGAGCGGGTATTCGAACCCACGGGCGCAATAGCCGAGTGGTTAAAGCGTTGGACTGTCAATCTGAGGGTCCCGGGTTCGAATCACGGTGACGGCGCCTGGTGGGTAAAGGGTGGAGATTTTTCCGATCTCCCAGGTCAACATATGTGCAGACCTGCCAGTGCCTGAACCCCCTTCGTGTGTACATGCAAGCAGAAGATCAAATACGCTCGTTAAAGATCCTGTAATCCATGTCAGCGTTCGGTGGGTTATGGAAACAAGAACATACCAAGCATGCACACCCCCGAAAACGGAGTATGGCTGCCTACATGGCGGGGTAAAAACGGTCATACACGTAGAAGCCCACTCGTGTGCATACGAGTGAACGCAGAAGAAGAAGAAGAAGAACCCACACATAGTCACAGCAAATACACAACACAGGAAAGCACTGACCATGTTACGAATCAGCGCCCATGACTTACAAATCGAACAGGGAAGATATAAAAATACACCGAAAGAACAAAGACTGTGTTATACTTGTAACAGTTTAGAAGATGAGATTCACCTTTTAGACAATTGTGTAATGTTTAATACTTAACAGACACAGATTCCTAATCGATATATGTCGTCCAAATGCAAAGCCTAGTGAATTGATCCTTCTAACAGAAATACAGCCAAGGCTGGCGAAATTTGTTCATGAATGTTTCTCTTCTTAATATGCTCATGTTTATGTTTCATTGTGTCTTATAAACTTTAAGGTTTTATGACAATAAAAAGTATTCTATTCTATTCTATTCAGACTGTCTGTGTTAGCAGATGAGTGTCTTGACCATTCTACCACCACCTTCCACCGAGGATGGTGAAAGACTAGTTGGCTGGAGGGTGGGGGGTGGGGGTGGGGCAGGGGGGGGGGAGCGGGGAGGGGGGCCCGGGGGGAGGTGGGGGGGGCCTTTAACCTTTGAACAGGTCTTGGTGATGGTGTGTTATGTGTGTGTGTATACTGACATTTCGCTTCCTTGCAAAGGTCATGTATAATCCAAACTTAGAACTGTATGTAGTATTGAACTGAATTTTTTTTTCTTTTTGGGGGGGAGAGGCGGGGGGGGGGGGGGGGGTTGTTGGTTGTTGTTGTTTTTTTTAGTTTGTGTGAAATGAAAAAAAAGAAGACAATCACCAACGAAAAAACCCACTAAGATTTCGACTTCGTGTGTGTGTGTGTGTGTGTGTGTGTGTGTGTGTGTGTGTGTGTGTCTTTCTGTCTGTCTGTCTGTCTCTCAACCGAACACTGTACCATGAAGAGCCATTGTATGCACAATAAAAACTCTCTCTCTCTTTAGTAGCAGTTATGGTGGGGAGTGTTATGAAGATTTTTGACTCACTTGTGTAAACAAAGTGAGTCGATGTTTTAACCCGGTGTTCGGTTGTCTGTGTGTGTGTGTGTGTGTGTGTGTGTGTGTGTGTGTGTGTGTGTGTGTGTGTGTGTGTGTGTGTGGTAAACTTTAACATTGACATTTTCTCTGCAAATACTTCGTCAGTTGACACCAAATTAGACATAGAAATAGGAAAAATTCAGTTCTTTCCAGTCATCTTGTTTAAAACAATATTGCACCTCTGGGATGGGCACAAAAAAAAAAAAAAAAAAAAAAAATGAAGCCTAATTATATGCAAACTGCATTTACTGTTATATTTATATTTTTTGTATTCTCTAAACTTGGCACTTTGATCTGATATTCTGACCCAACAACAAGAGCAGTGATTATTATCCTTTTTTGTTCAAACAGGAACTTCTTTTGCTAAGCATGGAAGTTTTATTCATTTTGCAAACGTTTTGGTGCAGATAGTAAAAAAGGGAAATTACTCTGTAATTAATGCTAGGGGACTTAATTTACTTTAAACTGATCTTTCTCATCTTAAACATTACATTTTGAAATTATACTCAATACATAAAAAGCTTCGGGTTTTTTTTTAAGTGTATCACAAATGAGTCTTGAAGGCCTTGCCTCTCTTGTTTTTTTTGTTTTGTTTTTTTTTTGTTGCTTTTTTTTTGGGGGGGGGGGGTTAAAAGAGAGACGAGGGGCATATTTCGTGATAACATTTTTCTTTTTTTCTTTGTATGATGTTATCCTGATTTTTACGTTATCCAACCAGATACGATTCTTTTCTCGTATGTTACACGTTGTCAAACAGGAATTGATTAGAACGAACAGTAGAAAAAAGAAAGAAAAGAAATAAAGGACGAAAGAAAGGAAGAAAGAAAGAAAGAACGAAAGAAAGGAAGGAAGAAAGAAAGAAAGAACGAAAGAAAGGAAGGAAGAAAGAAAGAAAGGAAGAAAGAACGAAAGAACGAAAGACAGAAAGAAAGGAAGAACGAAAGAAAGAAAGAAAGAAGGAAAGAAAGGAAGAAAGGAAGGAAGAAAGGAAGACAGAAAAAAAGAAAGGAAGAAAGAAAGAAAGAAAAACAGAAAGAAAGAACAAAAAAAGGAAGATAGACAGAAAGACAGAAAGAAAGGAAGGAAGAAAGAAAGAAAGGTAGACAGAAAGACAGAAAGAAAGGAAGAAAGAAAGAAAGAAAGGAAGAAAGGAAGGAAGGAAGGAAGAAAGAAACACAGAAAGAAAGGAAGAACGAAAGAAAGGAAGAAAGAAAGAAAGAAGGAAAGAAAGGAAGAAAGAAAGAAAGAAAGAAAGGAAGGAAGAAAGAAAGAAAGAAAGAAAGAAAGAAAGAAAAAAAGAAAGGAAGATAGACAGAAAGACAGAAAGAAAGAAAGGAAGATAGAAAGAAAGAAAAACAGAAAGAAAGAAAAAAAGAAAGGAAGATAGACAGAAAGAAAGAAAGACAGAAAGAAAGAAAGACAGAAAGAAAGAAAGAAAGAACAAAAGAAAGGAAGATAGACAGAAAGACAGAAAGGAAGAAAGAAAAGACAGACAGACAGAAAGAAAGAAAGAAAGAGAGAGAGAAAGAAAGATAGAGAGAGAGAAAGAAAAAAAGAAAGAAAAGACAGACAGAAAGAAAGAAAGAAAGAAAGAAAGAAAGATAGAAAGAAAAGAAAAGAAATCTAACAAGAACAAGAAAAGAAGCTGATAGGGCCAGGGTATGAAAAAGGAAGGACAAAAAGAAGAAGAAGAAGAAGAAAAGAATGAATAAAAATAGAAATAAAAAAATAAAGACCCGTAGAAATTCGGACAACCCAAATACTTTCCGCCAAATGCCCAGTTGAATCCTCTTATACCTCATGAGTTTTTAGCCGGCATGTGTGGAACACGCGATCAATTCTGTCTTCGTTTTTTTATTTTTTTATTTTTTTATTTTTTTTTCGTTTCTTCTTTTTTTCTTTGAGTACAGAATTTTTTGTTGGCTTTTTCGTGTATTGTATTGTGTTGTATTGTATTGTAATAAAGCATTTTTGTTGGCTGTTTCATGTATTGTATTGTATTGTATTGTAATAAAGCATTTTTGTTGCTTTTTTCATGTATTGTATTGTATTGTACTGTATTGTGAAAAAGCATTTTTGTTGCCCTTTTCATGTATTGTATTGTATTGTATTGTAATAAAGCATTTTTGTTGCCTTTTTCATGTATTTTATTGTATTGTATTGTATTGTACTGTACTGTGAAAAGGCATTTTTGTTGGCTGTTTCATGTATTGTAATGTATTGTATTGTAATAAAGCATTTTTGTTGCCTTTTTCATGTATTTTATTGTATTGTATTGTATTGTGTTGTTTTGTATTGTGATAAAGCATTTTTGTTGGCTTTTTCATGTATTTTATTGTGTTGTTTTGGATTGCGATAAAGCATTTTTGTTGGCTTTTTCATGTATTTTATTGTATTATATTGTGTTGTTTTGTATTGCGATAAAGCATTTTTGTTGGCTTTTTCATGTATTGTATTGTATTGTATTGTGTTGTTTTGTATTGCGATAAAGCATTTTTGTGGGCTTGTTCATGTATTTTATTGTATTGTATTGTATTGTAAGAGTAACACAAATACGAAAAATTCAAATACAAAGCGGTGGAAGGAGCGGACTGGGCCCCGTCTTCCTATCAGTGCCGAGGCCTGGACACAGTGGATGCGAACTCACTGGCCTCGACGGTTTTGGGACCGTTAACTCTTTAACAGCTGAGGTGGGCGGCGCGCTCTTGCTTTGCATACACACAGTGATGACGCTCCATGCATCCTTTTCGGATCGATCCTCGAGCGTGATCAATGAATAATATGGATACCTATATAGCACCTATCCTCGTTCGGAGACCAAGCTCCAAGCGCTTTACAAACACGGGGTCATTTACACAACAGGCTGCCTACCTGGGTAGAGCCGACTGACGGCTGCCACTGGGCGCTAATCATTCGTTTCCTGTGTCATTCAATCAGATTTTTAAGGCACGCACACAAACACACTCAGACAGAATGTAACTTTTTTTTTTTGTACGCGTATGACCTGTTTTGTTTATTTACCCCGCCATGTAGGCAGCCATACTCCGTATTCGGGGGTGTGCATGCTGGGTATGTTCTTGTTTTCATAGCCCAAAGAATGCTGACATGGATTGCAAGATCTTTAACGTGCGTATTTAATCTTCTGCGTGCGAATACACACGAAGGGGGTTCAGGCACTAGCAGGTCTGTACATATGTTGACCTGGGAGGTCGGAAAAATCTCCACCAGACGCCGTTACGGAGATTCGAACCCGGGACCCTCAGATTGAAAGTCCAACGCTTTAAGCACTCGGCTATTGCGTCCGTGTACAGATGAATTATTTACGAGGTATTCTATTAGTTACCAGTATGCCTATTTCTTCTTTTTTTTCACAATATATATAATTTTTTTTTTGTTTGTTTTTATGGGGTATATTTCGTATCCTTCATCTTTTATGGGCTTTTTTTAATGTATGTATCTATTATTTATTCACCTTTTTTTTTCTCTCAAGGCCGGACTAAGCGCGTTGGGTTACGTTGCTGCTCAAGCATCTGCTTGGCAGATGTGGTGTAGCGTATATGGATTTGTCCGAGCGCAGTGACGCCTCCTTGAGCTACTGAAACTGAAACTGAAACTGAAGCTCATGGGCTGCTTTGGGAATTCATTGATTATGATTGAGGACACCACTAAAGTATGACTGTTGTCTCTGAATCACTTGTCAGAGGGGTAGATAGTTTACTGCCACTACCACTGTGTATCTGAGGACTCCATAGAGGGCGGGGGTGAAACTGCAGCAATATCGGGCATACGATTGGTTCTTCCTCCACTTGATGGAGTCTCCCGTCAGACCGACGGATGAGTAGGCAGGCAGGCTTATCTATCGGTATGTGTCGTTCAGACATTAGCCTGGTTGCCTGACCAGCACAGGTGCCTTTTTTTTTTTTTTTTTTTTTTTTTTTTTTTAGTGAAGAGGAGTTGTGCAGTCCCTTCCCTACTCTCTCGCTTACCGACGATCAGAGAGTCCCACAGGTGCAGATACTGCCACGTGTAAGACGGCATCGGCAGGTTTAGGTTTTTTTCTTCCGAGTTCCGTCTCCTAGGAGGACTTCCAGCCAAAGGATAAGAGCTCCCTCTGCCCTTTGGTCATCCTCTTCTGCCTCCACACTGACAATTCTTCTTCTTCTTCTTCTGCGTTCGTGGGCTGCAACTCCCACGTTCACTCGTATGCACACGAGTGGGCTTTTACGTGTATAACCATTTTTACCCCGCCATGTAGGCGGCCATACTCCGCTTTCGGGGGTGTGCATGCTGGGTATGTTCTTGTTTCCATAACCCACCGAACGCTGACATGGATTACAGAATCTTTAACGTGCGTATTTGATCTTCTGCTTGCATGTACACACGAAGGGGGTTCAGACACTAGCAGGTCTGCACATGTGTTGACCTGGGAGATCAGAAAAATCTCCACCCTTTTAACCACCAGGCGCCGTCACCGTGATTCGAACCCGGGACCCTCAGATTGACAGTCCAACGCTTTAACCACTCGGCTATTGCGCCTGTCACTGACAATTCAAATGGCCACCCATTTTGCGGACTCTGATGGGTTTCCATAGCCTGTTTCCTTTTTTCTAATCTTTTCAAATAATAGGAAGAGTTGTTTGGCTGTTACCAGCATTTGTTTCCCTTCAATATTATGTTGCACGAAACACACACAGAAACACACACAGAGACACACATATATACACATATATATATATTCACCCTCATCACAATGACGATAACTGTATAATTATATAATTACAGTAAAACACAGTCTCATCATCTATGCCACCTTCATCATCACTGATGAAATTGTCCATGATACAATGACACAATCCCTTCAGCATCACTGTCATCATCATCATCACCATCGCCACCGTCATCTTCAGCATCATCACCATCACCGACGGGCGCAATAGCCGAGTGGTTAAAGCGTTGGACTGTCAATCTGAGGGTCCCGGGTTCGAATCACGGTGACGGCGCCTGGTGGGTGAAGGGTGAAGATTTTTATGATCTCCCAGGTCAACATATGTGCAGACCTGCTAGTGCCTGAACCCCCTTCGTGTGTACAAGCAAGCAGAAGATCAAATACGCACGTTAAAGATCCTGTAATCCATGTCAGCGTTCGGTGGGTTATGGAAACAAGAACATACCCAGCATGCACACCCCCGAAAACGTAGTATAGCTGCCTACATGGCGGGGTAAAAACGGTCATACACGTAAAAGCCCACACGTGTACATACGAGTGAACGTGGGAGTTGCAGCCCACGTACGCAGAAGAAGAAGAAGAAATCACCATCACCATCTTCCACATCATCACCAACGTCGCAGTAATTCTCCATGTGACAGTCTCGTTATCACCATCACCATTAACAACATCATAACCATCATTGTCATCACCATAGTTATCATCAACATAACAGTCACTATCTCTCCATGATACAGCCACGCAATCAATATCATCAAGATATCTCTCCATATTGCACACAGTCACTATCATCAAGATATCTCTCCATGTTACACACAGTTAATATCATCAAGATATCTCTCAATGTTACATACAGTCACTATCATCAAGATATCTCTCCATGTTACACACAGTCAGTATCATCAAGATATCTCTCCATGTTACACACAGTCACTATCGTCAAGATATCTCTCCATGTTACACACAGTCACTGTCATCAAGATATCTCTCCATGTTACACACAGTCACACAGTCACTATCATCAAGATATCTCTCCATGTTACACACAGTCACTATCATCAAGATATCTCTCCATGTTACACACAGTCACTATCATCAAGATATCTCTCCATGCTACACACAGTCACTATCATCAAGATATCTCTCCATGTTACAGTCACACAGTCACTATCATCAAGATATCTCTCCATGTTACACACAGTCACTATCATCAAGATATCTCTCCATGTTACAGTCACACAATCACTATCATCAAGATATCTCTCCATGTTACAGTCACACAGTCACTATCATCAAGATATCTCTCCATGTTACACACAGTCACTATCGTCAAGATATCTCTCCATGTTACACACAGTCACTA
>NC_134910.1:22377211-22392211 GCF_041734735.1 Babylonia areolata | reverse complement strand
TGGCCAAGATACCCGAGCACTTATACTGATCCATAAAAAAAAACTCAAGTGGTCAATTTAAATGTTTACATTTAAAGACGTTCCGTAAAGCTAATGCCTCCACAGAGAGAGAGAGAGAAAGAGAGAGACAGAGAATGAGATCGTGTCTACCTCGCTTCTTTTAGACATTGTGCACGAAACTACCGTGTATGTGATTTTATATGTTGCATGACCTTGACAATGTTTGAGCATGACAATGGTAAGAAGACAGATTACAGTGGGAGAGAGAGAGAGAGAGAGAGAGAGAGAGAGAGAGAGAGAGAGAGAGAGAGAGAGAAGGCAGAATAAAGAGATGAGAGAAGAAGAAGAAAAAAAAAGAAAGAGAAAGAAAAGACAACAGAAAGGAGAAAAATGATGATGGAAGGAACAAAAAAAAAAAAAAAAAAAAGAGAGAGAGAGAGAGAGAGGGAGAGAACAAAGAGAGAGAGAGAGAGAGAGAGAGAGAGAGAGAGAGAGAGAACCTTCCAAGGATGCTGAGACTATCCTGCTCATTTGCAGAAATTTTAAGCATCCACTGATTTCTCCTAAAAATAAAAATAAAAAAAAGAAATTAAGGAGAGAAAAAAAAAAGTCCATGTGGCAGGCGGGTACTGTACCTTTTTTTTCCCTCCCAGTCGTTCGTCTCCAAGGTTTGAACAGTACACAGAAAATAAAGTACATATAATCCGTATAATAATTATTCAAGCATGTGACATCGACACATATCATATCATATCATATCATATCAATACGAACACGTAACAAAGTACATGTAAAAACATATAATGATTATTTTAAGCCTGTAACACCAAAAACTCGTCATATCAATAACGAACGCATCATTAAAAAAAAATTGGTCGAAATTGACCATCCAAATGTAACCCTTCCTTTTTGTCTATATCTCCCCCACCCCCACCCCCACCCCGCCCCCCAACCCGCCTCATAGAACCCTTACCACGTCTTTATTTGATTCAAGAGTATTTGGACCGATTACTGAAAGAAAGAGAGAGGAGGGGGGGAGAGAGAGAGAGAGAGACAGAGACAGAGCGAGCGAGAGAGAGAGTAAAGCACAGACGGCGAGAGATGCTGAAAGAAAGACAGACAGAGAGACAGACAGACAGACAGACAGACAGACAGACAGACAGATTGATTGATTGATGCTTTATTGTCAAAAGCATTTCCAGCCATTTTGACAAAGGGTGGGGTGGGGGGTGGGGGGGGGGGGGGGGTTACAAAAAAACTAATTAAACAAATACCACGAAATAATAATTAGTGAATCCGTTTATTCATTAGCATTAGGGGGTCATCTGTATATAATTACGTACCTTTTACTTGATTCTTTATACTGTCTGCCCATTTTCTAGTGCTTTCTGCCTACAGTTAAGTGCTACGGTAAGAAATTTTGACATAGCGTGTTACCATCACTTAGTTCTCGTGTTTTTAGCACGTGTTGCATGCGAGTCAAGTCATCAACGGGACTTGATTCTATGTGGAATGGATATCTGTTTCGGATGTGTGTATATGCAGGACAGTGGAATGAATAAAACGTGAATTTCGTCTTCTTTTTTTTTTTTCGGAGCCGCACATTGGGCAAGGAGAGACAGACAGACACAGACAGAGAGACACAGACAGAGACGGACAGACATAGAGAGATAAGATAAAAAACAGTTAGAAGACGAGGTTGACAAGACAAGGGTGTTTATATTTCAAAAAAAACTTAAAAGCATTTTAAAAACTCCCCAAATAACAAAAAGGGAAAAAAAACAACGGCTTAAAACCCAAAAAACTTCACACCACAAAAACCCCAAAAAACTTTCCCAAAAACTTTGAAAAAAACCACAAATTTGAAACCCAAAAAAGTTGCAATAAACCCCAAAAAAACGAAGCTTTAAAAAAAAAATGCTCCCAAAAAAGTTCAAAACAAACCCAAACAAAAGCAAAACACCCCCCCATAACAATACCCAAAAACAAACGTATGAATACACACAAAAACAAATAATGCAAAACCAAAAAAAATAAAAAAAACCCCCCCAAAAAACAAAAAATGAATCCACACAAAACAACAAAAATAAAAAACCCAACCCAACAAAAATGCAATACCACAAACAAAACATAATGCTACCACCAACAACAAAAAGCAATCCCCACAAACAAACGAAATGAAATCCCACAAAACCCAAAATAATGAAATCCCACAAACAAAAAAAAGCTTTAACAAACAAAAATAATGCAATCCCAAACAAACACAAAATGTAAAAAAAAAAATAAACCCCAAAAAAAAATATCAATACAACAACACAAAATAATCAATACCACACAAAACAACATAATGCAATCCAAAACACAAGTAATGAATACACAAACAAAAAAATGAATACCAACAAAACAACATAAATAATCCCCAAAACAAAAATAATGAATCCCCAAAAACACAAAAATGAAAACCCCACAAAACCCAAAACTAATGCACCCCAAAAAAAAACAACAAAAACCCAACAAAAATGCAATACCAAAACACAAAAAAATGAATACCACACAAAAACTAATGCAATCCCAACAAACAAAAAAAAAATTGCATACAAAAAAACAAAAAATACCAAAAAACACAAGTAATGAATACCACAAAAAACACAATAATGCATACCAACAACAAACAAAAGCAATCCCAAAACAAAATAATGAATCCCAAAACAAAACTAAAGCATCCCACACAACAAATAATGAAATAACACAAAAACTAAGCAACCAAACCCAAAAAATAATGCATAACAAAAAACGAATCAATCCCCCCAAACACAAGAAATGAAATACCACACAAAAACTAATCAATACCAAACAAACAACAATAAAAAAAAAAATGCAATAAAAACAAATAATGCAATACCACACAAAAACGTAATCAAAACCCACCAAAAACAAGAACCCCAACCCAAAAAAACAAAAAACAAAAAAATGCAATCCCACACAAAAAACAAAAATGCAATACCACAAACAACAAATGCAAAAACCCAAACAAAAAAAACCCACAAAAACAAAATGCAATCCCAACAACACAAAAAAAGCAATCCCACACAACAAAAAAAATGAAAACCACACAAAAAAAAATGCAATACCACAAAAACTATGCAAACCACACAACACAAAAAAAATAAACAACAAATAAGCAATACCAACAAACAAGAAATTTAAATACAAAAAACAAATAATGAAATACACAAACAAAATAATGCAATACCAACAAAAAATAATGAAATACACACAAACAACTAAGCAATAACAAACAAAACAAAAAACCACCAAACAACAAAAAAACCCAACACAACAAACACAACACAAAAAAAAAAACAAACCGAAACGAACAAAAAAACAACAAACACACCAAAAAACCCAACACAACCCAAAAACCAAAACAACACAAACAACACAACGCAAAAACGCCACAAAACCAACAAAAACAACAAACACACCAAACACCGCGCAAACAACAACGCAAAAAGAAAAAAACGCAAACCCAACGCAACAAAACCAACCCAAACCCAACCAACAAACCCCCAACCGCAACAAACCAAACCCCCCCAAAAAAAAAACAACGCAACGCAAGAACCCAAAAAACCCCCAACCCAACCCAATAAAAGAAATACACCAACGCAACGCAACGCAACAAAGGGCCCGTAAAAAATCTTTACAACCAACGCATTACCAACGAGTGAAACCCCCAAATGACAAACAAAAGACAACCAAACCACCCCACCCCACACATTAAAAAACACGCACTTTTGCCCAAACCAAACGCAAACCAAAGCAACACCACAATCGCAAAATTTGCAAAAACGACAGAAAGCAAACCAACGCAAAGCCAAAGGTTGGGGAGAAAAAAAAAAATCAAAAAAAAAAAAAAAAAAGGAATTAAATAATGATAAGCACTCACTGAAGCAAAATTAGTTTAGGTAAAAAGTTAGTTTGAAAAGAAAAAAAAGAAAAAAAAAAGAAAAAAAAAAAAAATTGGGGAAGAAAGCGGGGAGAGACAAAGGGCAGAGATGGGGAAAGATATTACGTGTGTGTGTGTGTGTGTGTGTGTGTTTGTGTGTGTTGGGGGGTGTGTGTGTGTGTGGGGCAGAGACAGAGAGGGAGAGAGAGAGAGAGAGTGTTTTATTATGTGAAAATCAAATGAAAATGTGGGTGAAAAAGAGGGGTCACGAGAAGACGACACAAACAAGAACAGACAGACTTAGAAGGAAGACGGCAACCAAGGACAGACAGACATTCAGACAGGTCAAACAGACCGCAGACATTCGACAGCAGACAACAGAAGAGACAGAAAGACATTCGCAGGACAGACAGCAGACAGACAAGATACAGAAGACTCGACAAAAACAGACAGGACAGACACAGAGACAGACAAGAATCAGAAGGACAGACACAGACAGAGACAAGAGCAGACATTCAGCGACCAGACAGACACACAGAGACAGACAGACATTCAGACAGGACAGACAGACAGAACAGGACAAGACAGACATTTCAGACAGGACAGACAGACAGATACAGAGACAGAAAGACATTCAGACAGGACAGACAGACAGACACAGAGACAGACAGATTCAGACAAGACAGACATACAGACAGATACAGAGACAGAAAGACATTCAGACAAGACATACAGACAGACATAGACACAGAAAGACATTCAGACAGGACAGACAAACAGACAGACACAGAGACAGAAAGACATTCAGACAGGAAAACAGACATAGAGACAGACAGACATTCGGAAAGGACAGACAGACAGATACAGAGACAGAAAGACATTCGGACAGGACAGACAGACAGACACAGAGACAGACAGACATACAGACAGGACAGACAGACAGACACAGAGACAGACAGACATTCAGACAGGACAGACAGACAGACACAGAGACAGACAGACATTCAGACAGGACAGACAGACAGACACAGAGACAGACAGACATTCAGACAGGACAGACATACAGACATGCAGACAGGACAGACAGACACAGAGACAGACAGACATTCAGTCAGGACAGACAGACAGACACAGAGACAGACAGACATTCAGACAGGACAGACAGACAGACACAGAGACAGACAGACATTCAGACAGGACAGACAGACAGACATAGAGACAGACAGACATACAGACAGACAGACAGACACAGAGACAGAAAGACATTCAGACAAGACAGACAGACAGAGAGACAGAAAGACATTCAGACAAGACAGACAGACACAGAGACAGAAAGACATTCGGACAGGACAGACAGACAGACACAGAGACAGAAAGACATTCAGACAAGACAGACAGACAGACACAGAGACAGAAAGACATTCAGACAAGACAGAAAAGACAGACACAGAGACAGACAGACATTCAGACAAGACAGACAGACACAGAGACAGACAGACAGACAGACATAGAGACAGAAAGACATTCAGACAAGACAGACAGGACAGACACAGAGACAGACAGACATTCAGACAGGACAGACAGACAGACACAGAGACAGACAGACATTCAGACAGGACAGACAGACAGATACAGAGACAGAAAGACATTCGGACAGGACAGACAGACAGATACAGAGACAGAAAGACATTCGGACAGGACAGACAAACACAGAGACAGACAGACATTCGGACAGGACAGACAGACAGGACAGACACAGAGACAGAAAGACATTCAGACAGGACAGACAGACACAGAGACAGACAGACATTCAGACAGGACAGACAGACACAGAGACAGACAGACATTCGGACAGGACAGACAGACAGGACAGACACAGAGACAGAAAGACATTCAGACAGGACAGACAGACACAGAGACAGAAAGACATTCAGACAAGACAGACAGACAGGACAAAAACAAAGACAGAAAGACACACACACACACACACACACACACACACACACACACACACACAGAGGAGTAGACGCAAAAAAAAGACAAGAAAAAAAAAGACATTGCAATGGACGATTGGTAGAGAAGGGATGAATTAATTTAAACCATTTAATCGGAAACCGGCCTTACAGTTACAAAACAACCCCTCAGTACACACCCCAAGGGACAAAGCATTTAACTGCTGAATCTTGAACTGCCCATTCCTCAACAACCCCCACCGCCACCGCCACCGCCACCCCCCTAAGCCACTGGTATAAAATTAGTTGGATTGCGCATGCTTTATTTGAGCCCCTTTGCTAACTCGAGCCAGCGGAAGTGTTCAATCAGCCATTTTGCTACTCGTGTCAATACAGCGCGAAGCGGTAAATTCAAAACTTTATATGTAGCCGAGCGCTCAGAAGGCTACCATGACTACTTCACGGAAAGCTTTCACTTGCTCGCGGCGTTAGTTGAGCTGAATTTCCTGTGTGTGCCTCCACAGCAAGTCACTGCGCTGTTTTCCTGTGGTAACTTTGGTAAATAAACCAATTGGCAGATATCAATCACGACACAACATTTGGCATGTCGTAGGGGCAAGCATGACACGATTTTTTCGAAGATACACGGTTACGGCTCAGCAGTTAGCAGACGACTTCTCAACGGACTGACAGCCGGATTCTAGTCTCAGTATGGCGTCCATTTGGCTTCAGCTTTTTCCCTGACCAATGAGATATTCATCTGTTTTCTTTAGATCAGTGCCCTCTCTCTCTCACACACACACACACACACACACACACACACACACACACACACACACACACACACACACACACACATACCCGTCCACGGTACTTGAGAAAAAGGGGAAAGGGGCGGGAGAGGGGGGGGGGGTTCTGAGGGTGGAGGGGGGAGAAGAAGAAGAAAGAAGAAATGGAGGAAGGGGTATGAAAAAGGCAGGGGGCAACAGAGAAGAAGAAGAAGAAGATGATGATGATGATAATAATAAGAAGAAGAAGAATGAGGAGGGGGAAGACCAGTTGAGGAAGAAGAAGGAGGAGGAGGAGAGCTGGAGGAGAGGAGGAGGAGAGGAGAAGAAGAAGAAGATGATGATGATGATGATGATGATGATGATGGAGAGAGAAAGATAAAAAGAAAGAAACGAAAGGAACGGGGACATAAGAAAGAAAGTGAAGGGGAAGAGGAGTTGAAGAAGAAGAAGAACTGGAGAGGAGTAGAGGAGGAGAAAAGAAATAAGAAGAAGAAGAAGAAGACAGAAAGAAGAAGAAAGGGAGGAGGAAGAAGAAGAAGAAGGAGGAGGAAGGAGGAGGAAGAAGAAGAAGAAGAAGAAGAAGATAAGAAGAAGGAGGAGGAGGGGGAGGAGGAAGAGGAAGATGGAGGAGGAGGAAGGGAGAGGGGGAGGAGGAGGAACGAAGAAGAAGATGATGAAGAAGATATAAGAAGAAGGAGGAGGGAGGAGGAAGAGGAGACGATAAAGAAGAAGAGGAGGGGGAAGGAAGGGGGAGGAAAAGAAGAAGGAGGAGGAGTAGTAGAAGGAGGAGGAGGAAGGAGAAGAAGAAGAGCTGGAGGAGGAAAAGAAGAAGGAGGAGGAGGAAGAGGAGTTGAAGAAAAAGAAGAAGAAGGAAAAGGATGAGGATGAGAAGAAGGAGGAGGAGGAGAAAGAAGAAGACGAAGGAGGAGGAGGAGGAGGTGAGAGAGAGAGAGAGAGAGAGAGAGAGAGAGAGAGAGAGAGAGAGATTGGATGGATGCGTAGGAAGATATTCTGTGTCGTTGGTGTCAGTAGAGGAGGAAAATATTTAATCAAATCATTGATTTGGTCTTCTTTCATCTGACACACGCACCTGTCAAATTTCAAAGTTTTGTTTTGCTTTTAATTGTCTTTCTTATGCGTGTTCCGGAGATTAATTTTTTGAAATACATAATGCATATTGATGTAAAAAGAGAGTGGAAATGTCATAATTCGTTCTGTTTGTGAAGTTACCTGTTCAGTGCCAGAGAAATGTGTATAACAAAAATGTTTATAAAATGCTTTCCCCGTACAATGGAATTTTGAGGGTAATGAATTCATATATATGATAGTCAGTCGTGTCCGACTATGACCATCAGAACAACAGAGGAGGCAACTGCTGTTCCGACTATTTGGGCTAGAATTTGATTATAGTGGAGAGTGTCTTGCCCAAGTACATCCCCACTCTCTCGGCCAAGAGGGTTTTAGGACAGTCGGCGTTGGGGATGGTTCCCAAAGGCCAACTAGCCCACAAGGCTGCAGCACTAAGAGCCAGTGCAATTTTGCCTCCTAGTTTGAGAGTCATAGTCCTTCACAAAAGACTAAGCTGTAAATGGTTTCCCATTGACTGGAGAAACCATTGATAATACAGCTCTCAGTTTGCTGTTGGCCCAAATGTAAACTTATGTCAATCTGTGATATAAGTCGAGTGTTGGGCCTAAAATGAATTCATATAGGAAATATCACAACACCTATACAAGTTACAGAACGAAAGTTAACGTTTTTGTGAAGGAATGAGAATGTGTATTCCAAATCCGTTTTTTCCCCCCAATTATCTTGAATCTAGATAACTATTCAGGCATTTCAAAGTGCATTAAAAAAAAAAAAAAAGTCTATTTCCACCTGCATAGAATGACACCAAGAAAGAAACCAAACCAAAAAAATTACAGCTGGAAAATAACATGCTTGTTTTGTGATTATACCCGTAAAAGAAAAGAAAAAAAAACAACGGCTTTTAAGGTTTTTTTTGAAAACAATCAAAACACTAACAGTCATGTTACTGTCTCAACAACGACATATGACTGCGATAACTAGATTGCTTCACAGCAAGCTTTCACTTGATCGCGGCGTTAGTTAACTCTCTCCATACGAACGGCGAAAGAGACGACGTTAACAGCGTTTCACCCCAATTACTATCATCAAAAAAATTGCCAGTGGAAGGCTCTTATACTGAAGAGGTGAATGGTGACAACGAATACCACAATTCTGACGACGGAAGCAAAAAGTTGGGTCATTCAGACACCCGCCCACTGGACATCCGGGGGGGGGGGGGGGGGGGGGGGGTTCTGTAGAGGAGACGAGAGGACTGGCCGTCCTGAGCGAGTTAAGCTGACATTCCTGTGTGTGATCTCACAGCAAGTTTCCGCTACGTGTCACTACCTGTAATAACTTTGGTAAATAATAAACCATTGACAGATATACGACATACGTGGGTTCGGTCATGAGAGAAATAGATTTTTTTTTTTTAAATCAATAATGTTATCAAGAGAATGAGCTGTCTTTTTTTTTTCTTGTCTTTTTTTTTCTTACACCTTGGAGCGTCCCCCGTTTTCAAGGAGAGAGCGTTTTGGTGATAAACTATTCTCTTCCTCTTGTCAGTGACTGGTCCGACAAAGTGTCTGCTGTGCATCCGGTTTTGCCTCCTCCATAAATACATTGGTCAGTGACAAAAAAGCGTGAAAAAAGTTGTATATAAAAAAAAAAGATAAAAAAAAGCACGTGGTTCCCGTCCATCGTCTGCCGACCTTGACACTCAAGAAAATCGTGGATTATCATTGGCTGTTGTCATTTCCGTCAGGTGGTGGTGTGTGTCCATCGAAATCGATGATGACCATCGTTGTCATCCAGCTGGGGGATGGAGGGAGGGTGGTGGTGGGGTGGGGGGAGGATGCTCATGAATCTATCTGTGAATGCGCAGATGGCTGAATAGTCCAATCTGCGCACGAAATGTACGCTGACAGTTGGGGCAGACAAAGACAGACATATCATTGTCAGGGTGCTTGTTTGCCCGTGACTTTCTGGCCTGCCTCTTCTGAACAGCTGCAGCAGTCCTGTTGGCCTCGCACAACCTGGCGCCTTTGTGCACAGCAGCACGCCATTTGTCACGGTCCATTGCAGATTCCTCCCAGGAGTCAGGGTTGATGTCAAACGCTTTCAGAGAGACTTTTCGTCAGCTAATCACCGTGAAAAGACAGTTGAGTGACAGATAGTTGCCACGCCCCCTAACCTGCCTTGCTTTCGATCTGTGTTGTCTCACATTACACATCTGTCTCTCATCCCCAGTCTACTCAGATCACGTGAAAGTGCCGTGCCTTGATTGTCAGTCATGGTCGCTCGCTCAGAAAATAATGATGTCTGATTGGACAGATGGACTGAAGAAAGAGTTAGAGAGAGATTATTGTTGTCAGTTTCATCACTGTCGTTGTCGTCACCTTCCAGTTCAAAACCAAGCATAAGACAAGACAGATCCATCTTTCTCATTGCAATACTATAATCAGCAGCACAGCTTGCAAAGTTGTGGAAATCCGCTGTCAGGGACCACAGTTTTAACTTCACAAACTGGCCAACGCTTTTTTTTTATGGTGTTTTGTTTGTTTTTTTGTTTGTTTTGTTTTTGATTTTTCTTTGTTTTTCAAGTGAGGCAACCCCTTTTTACACTCGCACGCTCCAAATGGTCCGGTTAGCAAATCATTATTGAGAAGAAAAAAAAAAAAGGGGGGGGGGGGGTCTTCCACGAGACGAATGTTCACTTAACTCTTTCCATACGAACGGCGAAAGAGACGACGTTAACAGCGTTTCACCCCAATTATCATCATCAAAATAGTGCAAGCGGAAGGCTCTTATACTGAAGAGGTGAATGTTGACAAAGAATACCACAATTCTGACGACGGAAGCTAAAGGTTGGGTCATTCAGACACCCACTGGACTCCGAGGGGTCTGTGTAGAGGAGAAGAGAGGACTGGCCGTACTGAGTGAGTTAAATAGCATGTTTGCAATCCAGACACATTAAACGAACAGTTCAGAGTCTGTTTCTGTGCATTGTACCAAACTCCGATGAAGGAAGAAGAAAAAAAAAACAAAAAAACTTGCAGAACGTTAGTGGACGTCTTATAGACACTCTGGCAACACTTTTTGCAGGACGTCAGTACACGTCTTATAGACACTATGGCAACACTTTTTGCAGGACGTCAGTGGACGTCTTATAGACACTGGCAACACTTTTTGCAGGACGTCAGTGGACGTCTTATAGACACTGGCAACACTTTTTGCAGGACGTCAGTGGACGTCTTATAGACACTATGGCAGGACGTCAGTGGACGTCTTATAGACACTCTGGCAACACTTTTTGCAGGACGTCAGTGGACGTCTTATAGACACTCTGGCAACACTTTTTGCAGGACGTCAGTAGACGTCTTGTAGGCACTATAGCAACACATTTTGCAGGATTTCAGTTGACGTCTTGTAGACACTTTGGCAACACTTTTTTGCAGAATATCAGTAGACGTCTTATAGACACTATGGCGATACTGCAGAATGTCAGTAGACGTCTTATAGACACTATGGCAATACTTTTTGCAGGATTTCAGTAGACGTCTTATGGGCACTATAGCAACACTTTTTGCAGGATTTCAGTAGACGTCTTGTAGATACTTTGGCAACAATTTTTGCAGAATATCAGTAGACGTCTTATAGACACTATGGCGATATTGTAGAATGTCAGTAGACGTCTTATAAACACTATGGCAATACTTTTTGCAGGATGTCAGTAGACGTCTTATAAACACTATGGCAACACTCTTTGCAGGACACCAGTAGACGTCTTATAGACACTATGGCGACACTTTTTGCAGGACGTCCCTCCTTCCCTCTCTCTCTCTTTCCCTCCCTCCTTCCCTCCTCTCTCTCTTGCTTGCTCTCCCTCTCTCTCCCTCCCCCTCTCTCTCTTTCATTCTCTCTCTCCCTCTCTCTCTGCCTCCCTCATTCCATCCCCTCTCTCCCCCTCTCTCTGTCTCTCTTTCTCTTGCTCTCCCTCCTCCCCCCCTCTCCCTCCCTGCTCACTCTCTCTCCCTCTCTCTCTCCCTCCCTCTCTATCCCTCCCTCCTTCTATCTAGACCCCCCTCTCTCTCTCCCTCCATCCCCTCTCTCCCCCTCCCTCTCCCTCTCCATGTCTCCCTCCCCCCACACCCCTCTCCCTCTCTCTCTGTCTCTCTCTCTCTGAGTTCAGTCAGTGTGTGTCCACAATGCATCTTTCCCAAGACAAGGCAAACCCCCTGCTTTATGATGTCTGCATTAGGACGATAAGGGGGCGTGAGTCTTGTACATCCACAGTAGAATGACACAATAAACAACACACGCACGTACACCCACCCACACACCTACCACGGAAAGTAACGTGCACTCAGACACACGCACACGTGCACACAGACGGTGACACACACACACGCGTGCGCGCGCGCGCACACACACACACACAAACATACACACACCGACGCACACACATACAGACACACACACACACACACACACACACACACACACACACACACACACACACACACACACACACACACACACACACACACACATTTTGTTGTTTCAGTGTTTGAGATTTTTCAAAAGTGCTGGACTGATGGTTTAATGCCAGCACAATGGAAACAGTATATTGTGATACCAGTTCATAAACAAGAAAAATGAAAAACAGATAAGAGCAGCTACAGGCCAATTGCACTAGCATCACATACTGGTAAACTAATGGAAAGAATAATTTTGAGAAGACTGATGTACTATTGTCATAAAAATAAGATTATCCCAATTAACCAAGCAGGCTTTCATACAGGTAGATCTGCAATTGATAATTTGGTCAAACTTACAACACATGTAAAACAACAATTCGCTGGAAGGAAAAACGTTCTTGCAACTTTTTTTGATGTGAAGAAAGCCTATGATCAAGTTTGGCATGCAAAGTTACTCTTTAAACTGAAATCTGTTGGCTTTTCAGGAGATATTTATGATTATATCAAAGATTTCCTGAGTGAAAGAAGTATACAGGTATGGGTCGGGAATACGTACTCAAATCCTAAAACTCTTCACATGGGATTACCCCAAGGTTCTGTTATTGCCCCTGTTCTATTTAATATCTTGTTGAACGTCTTATCCAAACACTTATCAAAAGATGTGATCGTAGTGCAATACGCAGATGATATATGTATGTGAATGAATGTAACTATGAAACGGAATACATCCAAAAGGGCTTTAAACTATATCAAGAAAATATACCAAAGAGAAATAGATACATTAAATAGATATACTGCTACTCACATTATGCTTTTTAACAACGGTACAAACCCAGAAGAGTTACCAACATTTAAGACTGAAAATGAGACAATTCAGTATAAAGATGCTCTATAGTTTTTAGGATTGATACTTACTTCAAAACTAACTTGGAATAGCTATATTGAATATGTAATAACAAAAGCAAGAAAATCCTTAAACTTACTCAAAATTGTGAGTAAACAGTACTGGGGACAAGATGCAACGATTTTGAAACATTTATCATCATCACTTATTCGATCCAAACTATCCTATGGACAAGAAGTCTTGTTCAATGCTCCAAAATATTTGCTAAAGAAACTTCAAAGCATAGACTGTAAAGCATATAGACTTCTTGGTGTACCTTCCCATGCATCGACCCTCTAAACATACAAAGAAATAGGAGTACTACCTTTAGATGAATGCCGATATTTCGGATGTGCTAAATACGTATTGAATAGCTCAACAACTGAAAATTACACATCAGAGGAAGTAAAAATTACATCCGAAAACAACTTCCCCAAAAGAGCTAAAAACATATCTTATTTAACACCCATTGGCACGTTTGTGTCAAACCTGTTCGAAAAGTCTGAAATTAATTCAGATGACGTAGACACACAGAAGACCGTAAGTCCATACCCCATGTGGGAGGTGAATAAAGCACATTTTGATGTTAATCATACTGACATTAAAAAGAATGAAAATCCGAATATCATGGCAACGGAAGTCCGAATACACATTCAAAATAGATACTTTGATCATTTACAGATCTACACAGACGGCTCACTATTAGACAATGGCCAAGCAGGTTCAGCTTTCGTTGTCCCAAAACTGAAAACGGAAATATCACACTGTATTGGCAAAAATCGTTCAATATTCACTGCTGAACTTATTGCTGTTCTTATGGCTCTAAATCATATTCTTGATCTTCCAATTTGCCTTCTACAAGTCTTGTTTTGCGTTGATTCCAAATCTGTATTATGTGCTTTAAACTCATCAAATTGTAAGAACAAATCCAAAACCATAATATAAATTAGCCACATTTTACATCTTTTAAGCTTGAAAGGAACACAAATTACGTTTTGCTGGGTTCCTTCACATCTTGGTATTCTCTACAATGAATGGGCTGCAAGAAAAGGTGCAAAAAACTAACAGGGAATCATAGAACTTTATGTGCCTCTGTCTGTACAAGAGGGTTATCGAATACTAGAAAAAAAACATCATGAAACAAAGTCAGAGAATTATACCAGGAAAACGGCAAAGCTTTAAACTATAGTGTAATTAATGTTCAACAACCGGGAACTATCAATCAGTCAAATAAATACAGTAAATAAATACAGTAATTCAATAAAATTAAGGCAGATTCATACACTATCAAACAGGATAAAACTGAACGCTTTTATAACAAAGTTCAGCAAAGATGTCAGATGCATATGTGGAAAACATATTTCTAGCAACCATGTAATATTCGAATGTCAGAATCTAAAATGTTTTTTTGCCAGACTTCACCAAAAGTTCTTTTGAATGTGTTATTAACAACTCCATTATTTTATTTGTTGTTGCAGAAGGTTTGCTGCGTAGTCCTATAGGACATTTGTTATAGCTGTTATAATTGTTTGATGTTGGCGTTTATAACATTTCCATTTTCCCTAGCGTTGTCTCTCCCTATTCACCCTCCACACATACACACACTTTTACCCCTCCACCTCCCACAAACCCTACTCCCACGTTTTTTGTTTTGTTTTGTTTGTTTGTTTGTTTGTGTGTTTTTTTTTTGTTTGTTTGTGTTTTTTTTTCGTCTAATATCACTTCAAGTGAAAAGACGTTAACCTGAAGACGACGACGACGACGACGACGACTACACACACACACACACACACACACACACACATACGTACACACTCAAACCCGAACAATACAGAACAAATAAAATCTGCGTGGGTGTTCATCTCTCTCTTTCTCTCTC
>NC_134910.1:22347211-22349711 GCF_041734735.1 Babylonia areolata | reverse complement strand
TGGTGTAGTGTTCGTGTCAAAATAAAAACTATCTTGCATTCGTATCCAATTTTTTTCTGGATAGTATAAATATATCGAGGTCACAATGTATTAGCTTTTAGTACTCTGTCTGTCTGTCTGTCTGTCTGTCTGTCTCTCTCTCTCTCTCTCTCTTCTCTGTCCCTCTCTGTCTCCACCTCTCTCTCTGTCTCTCTTTCTGTCTGTCTCTTTCTGTTTCTTACACACACGCTCTCTCTCTCTCTTTGTCTGTCTGTCTCTCTCTCTCTGTCTCTCTTCTCTCTTTCTGTCTCTGTCTCTCTCTGTTTCTTACACACACGCTCTCTCTGTCTCTCTCTCTGTCTTTTTTTCTGTCTCTGTCTCTCTCTGTTTCTTACACATACTCTCTCTCTCTGTCTCTCTTTCTCTCTGTCTCTCTTTCTGTCTCTGTCTCTTTCTGTTTCTTACACACACTCTCTCTCTGTCTCTCTCTCTCTGTCTCTCTTTCTGTCTCTGTCTCTCTCTGTTTCTTACACACACTCTCTCTCTGTCTCTCCCTCTCTGTCTTTCTGTCTCTGTCTGTCTCTGTTTCTTACACACTCTCTCCCTGTCTCTCTGTCTCTCTTTCTTTCTCTCTCTTTCTTTCTCACACTCTCCCCCCCCCTCTCTTTCTGTCTTTCCCCCCCTCCCCTCCCTTCCCCCCTTCCCTCTCTCTGTCTCTCCCTCTCTCCCTCCCTCCTCCCTCCCTCTCGCTCTCTCTGTCTCTCCCTCTCTCTCTCTCTCTCTCTCTCTGTCTCTCTCTCTCTCTCTGTCTCTCTGATCTCACTATACAGTGTTGATTAATAACTGTTATGCTGTGTTCTGTCCAGATGTTTTTCTCTCTTTTTTTTCTCTTTTTTTTAATTCATATTATTTCATTTATCTTTTTTTTTTTTTGTTGTCGCAACAAAATTCGCTGTGTGTCAAATTAGTGGAGTGATGGCCTAGAGGTAACGCGTCCGCCTAGGAAACGAGAGAATCTGAGCGTGCTGGTTCGAATCACGGTTCAGCCGCCGATATTTTCTACCCCCTCCACTAGACCTTGAGTGTTGGTCTGGACGCTAGTCATTCGGATGAGACGATAAACCGAGGTCCCGTGTGCAGCATGCACTTAGCGCACGTAAAAGGACCCACGGGGACAAAAAGGGTTGTTCATGCCAAAATTATGTAAAAAAAAAAAAAAAAAAAAAATCCACTTCGGTAGGAAAAAAAACAAATAAACTGCACGCAGGAAAAAATACAAAAAAAGGGTGGTCCTGTAGTATAGCGACGCGCTCTCCCTGGGGAGAGCAGCCTGAATTTCACACAGAGAAATCTGTTGTGACAAAAAGAGAAATACAATACAATACAATACAATACAATACAATGCATGCAATACAATGCAATACAATGCAATGGAATATAATGCAATGCAATACAGTACACACAATGCAATGCAATGCAATGCAATACAATACAACACAAAGCAACACAACACAATGCAACACAACACCATGCAATACAATGCAATGCAATGCAGTACAATGCAATGCAATGCAATACAATACAAGACAATACAAGACAATACAATACAATACAATACAAAGCAATGCAATGCAATGCAATGCAATACAATACAATACAAGACAATACAATGGCCTTAAAACCCACCTCTTCCCAAAATAGCCTCCCTTGCCTGCCTCTTCCTTGTCTTCAGTTTCTACAGTATTAGAGTTATGCGTGCGTGTGAATGACTGGTGCGAAAGCGCTTTGATTTGTCTCTGCACAAGATCCAGCGCTATATAAATACCATTATTATTATTATTATTATTATTATTATTAACTTTCTCCATACGGACGGCGAAAGAGACGACGTTAACAGCGTTTCACCCCAATTACCACCATCAACATATTGCAAGCGGAACGCTCTTATACTGAAGAGGTGAATGTTGACAAAGATTACCACAATTTCTGACGACGGAAGCTAAAGGTTGGGTCATTCAGACACCCACAGGACATCCGAGGGGTCTGTGTAGAGGAGAAGAGAGGACTGGCCGTACTGAGTGAGTTAAACAAGACAACCATCAATAACAATTAATCAGACAAGGGAAAAGACAGAATGCTGAGTTTAAAAGACTGGCCTTTCTTCATCGCTTCCAAACAATCCTCTGAAATGTCCACAAAATAGACAAATATGGCACATTATTTCTGAGCATTCTATACACCCCAAGTGTCGCGTACGACAGTGTAGTGTTGAAAAAAAAAAAGGGAAATTTTGGTCAACTTGACCCCTCGAATACGTCATGATTTTTGCTGGGTTTTTTTTGTTTTTGTTTTTGTTTTTTTGTTTGTTTTGTTTTGTTTTGTTTTTTTCTTTTTCCCTTTCTTTCTTTCTTTATTTCTGTGCGTGCGTGCACGTGTGCAAGACAGGTAGCCATTCACACCTCAATGCGTGGGAGGTGAGGAAAATTGGAGTGAAATTGCCTTTCCCGAAAACACAACACCA
>NC_134910.1:22337211-22342211 GCF_041734735.1 Babylonia areolata | reverse complement strand
ACACCTTTTATAGTTGTCTTGTTTAGTCACGTTCTTGTGACAAACATATCATAATTGTGCGTCTGAGTTTAGTCACATTCATGTAAGTAGCTTATTATATGCGTCTGAATTAAGTCACATTCTTGCAATAAACCTTTTATATGCGTCAGAGTTTAGTCATAGTTTTGCAAAAAAAAAGATATTATATGCGTCTGCGTTTAGTATTATTCATGTAAGTAACTTTATTATATGCGTCTGAATTAAGTCACATTCTTGTAATGAACCCGTTATATGCGTCTGAGTGTAGTCACATTCTTGCAATAAATTCTGTGTATGTGTCTGAGTTTAGTCACATTCTTGTAATAATCATTATATGCGTCTGAGTTTAGTCGCATTCATGTGATGAAGTCTCCCGTCGGACCGACGGATGAGAAGGCAGGCAGGCTTATCTGTCGGTGTGTGTCCTCATAATTATGGGAGAAGAGGCCGATTCTGGATGCGCAGCACTTCCCACAGGTGTTGCAAGGGAGAAAACGTCTCCAGAAGTTGAGCCCTGCTTCCTTCGCTCACGCTTCTCCTTAATGGCCAGCGTTCTCTTGTTTTCAAACGTCGTTATGCCACTAGAGCACAGCATCCTCCAGCGAGAGTGGTCAAGGGTATCGGTTTCCTAGGACATCCCTTCCACAGTCATGTAAGTAATTTGTTATGTGCGTCTTTCCACTGACTGACTGACTGACTGACTGACTGACCTACGTACTACTTACTTACCTACTCTCTCACTCACTGACCGACTGACTGACCATCTGGCAGACCGACACACTGCCCAACTGACTGACCACCTGGCTGACCGACACACTGCCCAACTGACTGACCACTGACCACCTGGCAGACCGACACACTGACCGACTGACTGACCACCTGGCTGACCGACACACTGACCGACTGACTGACCACCTGGCTGACCGACACACTGACCACCTGGCAGACCGACACACTGCCCAACTGACTGACCACCTGGCTGACCGACACACTGCCCAACTGACTGACCACCTGGCTGACCGACACACTGCCCAACTGACTGACCACCTGGCTGACCGACACACTGCCCAACTGACTGACCACCTGGCAGACCGACACACTGCCCAGCTGACTGACCACCTGACTGACCGACACACTGCCCAGCTGACTGACCACCTGACAGACCGACACACTGCCCAGCTGACTGACCACCTGGCAGACCGACACACTGCCCAGCTGACTGACCGAATGACTGACCACCTGGCTGACAGACACACTGCCCAGCTGACTGACCACATGGCTGACCGACACACTGCCCAACTGACTGACCACCTGGCTGACGGACACACTGACCGAATGACTGACCACCTGGCAGACCGACACACTGCCCAGCTGACTGACCACCTGGCTGACCGACACACTGCCCAACTGACTGACCACCTGGATGACGGACACACTGACCGACTGACTGACCACCTGGCAGACCGACACACTGACCGACTGACTGGCCACCTGGCTGACCGACACACTGACCGACTCACTGACCACTGACCACCTGGCAGACCGACACACTGACCGACTGACTGACCACTGACCACCTGGCAGACCGACACACTGCCCAGCTGACTGACCACCTGGCTGACCGACACACTGACCGACTGACTGACCACCTGGCTGACCGACACACTGCCCAACTGACTGACCACTGACCATCTGGCTGACCGACACACTGCCCAACTGACTGACCACCTGGCAGACCGACACACTGCCCAACTGACTGACCGAATGACTGACCACCTGGCTGACAGACACACTGCCCAGCTGACTGACCACATGGCTGACCGACACACTGCCCAACTGACTGACCACCTGGCTGACGGACACACTGACCGAATGACTGACCACCTGGCAGACCGACACACTGCCCAGCTGACTGACCACCTGGCTGACCGACACACTGCCCAACTGACTGACCACCTGGCTGACGGACACACTGACCGAATGACTGACCACCTGGCAGACCGACACACTGCCCAACTGACTGACCACCTGGCTGACCGACACACTGCCCAACTGACTGACCACCTGGCTGACCGACACACTTCCCAGCTAACTGCCCGACTGACTGACCACCTGGCAGACCGACACACTGACCGACTGACTGACCACTGACCACCTGGCAGACCGACACACTGACCGACTGACTGACCACTGACCACCTGGCTGACCGACACACTGACCGACTGACTGACCACCTGGCAGACCGACACACTGACCGACTGACTGACCACCTGGCTGACCGACACACTGCCCAACTGACTGACCACTGACCACCTGGCTGACCGACACACTGCCCAACTGACTGACCACTGACCACCTGGCAGACCGACACACTGACCGACTGACTGACCACCTGGCAAACCGACACACTGCCCAGCTGACTGACCACCTGGCTGACTGACACACTGCCCAACTGACTGACCACCTGGCAGACCGACACACTGACCGACTGACTGACCACCTGGCTGACCGACACACTGCCCAACTGACTGACCACTGACCACCTGGCAGACCGACACACTGCCCAACTGACTGACCACCTGGCTGACCGACACACTGCCCAGCTGACTGACCTCCTGGCTGACCGACACACTGCCCAGCTGACTGACCACCTGGCTGACCGACACACTGCCCAACTGACTGACCACCTGGCTGACGGACACACTGACCGAATGACTGACCACCTGGCAGACCGACACACTGCCCAGCTGACTGACCACCTGGCTGACCGACACACTGCCCAGCTGACTGACCACCTGGCTGACCGACACACTGCCCAACTGACTGACCACCTGGCTGACGGACACACTGACCGAATGACTGACCACCTGGCAGACCGACACACTGCCCAACTGACTGACCACCTGGATGACGGACACACTGACCGACACACTGCCCGACTGACTGACCACCTGGCAGACCGACACACTGACCGACTGACTGGCCACCTGGCTGACCGACACACTGCCCAACTGACTGACCACCTGGCTGACCGACACACTGCCCAACTGACTGACCACCTGGCTGACCGACACACTGACCGACTGACTGGCCACCTGGCTGACCGACACACTGACCGACTCACTGACCACTGACCACCTGGCAGACCGACACACTGACCGACTGACTGACCACTGACCACCTGGCAGACCGACACACTGACCGACTGACTGACCACTGACCACCTGGCAGACCGACACACTGCCCAACTGACTGACCACCTGGCTGACCGACACACTGCCCAACTGACTGACCACCTGGCTGACCGACACACTGCCCAACTGACTGACCACTGACCACCTGGCAGACAGACACACTGCCCAACTGACTGACCACTGACCACCTGGCAGACAGACACACTGCCCAACTGACTGACCGACTGACTGACCACCTGGCAGACAGACACACTGCCCAGCTGACTGACCGAATGACTGACCACCTGGCTGACCGACACACTGACCAACTGACTGACCGACTGACTGACCACCTGGCAGACAGACACACTGCCCAACTGACTGACCACCTGGCTGACCGACACACTGACCAACTGACTGACCGAATGACTGACCACCTGGCTGATTGACACACTGACCAACTGACTGACCACCTGGCTGACCGACACACTGCCCAACTGACTGACCGACACACTGACCAACTGACTGACCACCTGGCTGACCGACACACTGCCCAACACACTGACCGAATGACTGACCACCTGGCTGACCGACACACTGCCCAACTGACTGACCACCTGGCTGACCGACACACTGCCCAACTGACTGACCACCTGGCTGACCGACACACTGCCCAACTGACTGACCACCTGGCTGACCGACACACTGCCCAGCTGACTGACCACCTGGCTGACCGACACACTGCCCAGCTGACTGACCGAATGACTGACCTTCCCCCCCCCCCCCGGCTGGTGGACTGATTGACTAAGGCATTTACTGACTGATTGACTGATCGATTGACTGACTGATTGACTGACCGAACGATTGACATACTTACTTACCCACTGAGTGACTTACTTTGTTGAGTTACTTAGGCATTTACTGACTGATTTCACTCACTAACTCACTTGCTTAACATTAGAAAACAACAACAACTATTCTTCTTTCTGTTTTCGACGAAAACATTTCACCATAAGACCATCTCACCCCCTCCACCCACCCACCCACCCAACTACCGCTCCAACCTACTCCACCAAAAAAAACCTTACTTACGTCACCTCTGTCCACCCGTGTAAAGAGCCTGCCTTCTCGACCACCCCGGGGGTACACCCGCCTACTGATCTGTTCACACCATCGTCTATCTACACGACCAGTCGAGTCATTTTAGTCTCTTGACTCTATTCATTCCATTGGGGGTATAGCCGGATTCTCAGGGACTCAACGACGTTTTAGTTTTTTGTCTGTGCGTGCGTGAAAGAGAGTGGAGAGGGGGTGGGGGGTGGGGGTTGTTGGCGTGTGTGTGTGGGGGGGGTGGGGGGGGGGGCGGGAGGGGAGGGGGGAGAGGGGGTGTGCGAGGGGGGTTGGAGTGTGTGTGTATGTGGGGGTGGGGTGGGTGGTTGGAGGGGGGGGGTGGGAGGGACGGAGACCCGTGCGCGCTGTGTGTGTAAATGTGTGTGCGTGTATGTGTGTGCGTGTGTGTGTGTAAATGTGTGTGTGTGTAAATGTGTGTGTGTGTGTGTGTGTGTGTGTAAATGTGTGTGTATGTGTAAGTGTGTGTGTAAATGTGTGTGTGTATGTAAATGTGTGTGCGTGTGTGTGTGCGCGTGTGTGTGTGCGCGTGTGTGTGTATTTGTGTGTGTGTGAATGTGTGTACGTGTGTGTAAATGTGTGTGTGTGTGCGTGTGTGTGTGTGTAAATGTGTGTGTGTGTGTGTGAATGTGTATGTGTGTGTGTGTGTGTGTGTGTGTGTGTGTGTGTTCAATTTCATTT
>NC_134910.1:22304711-22312211 GCF_041734735.1 Babylonia areolata | reverse complement strand
GTATAACTCCTTGGTAACAACATATTTATCTGCGTGAATCCTAATTGCTCTTAAGAATTTCTCTCTTTCTTTCTTTCTTTCTTTCTTTCTTTCTTCCTTTCTGTATGCCTTTGTGTTTGGTTGTATTGTATTTCGTTGTGTTGTATACAATTGTATTGTACTGTGTTGTCTATTAATTTTCGTTTGTGGCAATAGATTTATCTGGGTAAATGTAGTTTGCTTTATCGCTTGTTTTTTAGATTTTATTTTACTGGGGTAAAGGCTCCTTTATTTTACTCTCTCTCTCTCTCTCTCTCTCTCTCTCTCTCTCTCTCTCTCTCTCTCTCTCTCTCTCTCTCTCTCCCTCCCTCCCTCCCTCTCTCTCTCTCTCTCTCTCTCTCTCTCTCTTCCTCCCTCCCTCTCTCTCTCTCTCTCTCTCTCTCTCTCTCTCTCTCTCTCTCCCTCTCTCTCTCCCTCTCTCTGTCTCTCTCTCTCTGTCTCTACTTTCATATTTTTATCTCTATTTTATATACTTAGGGAGTTGTATATTGCAAAGAAGAATTTCAATCGTCCTTCCATGTATGCATGCATGTAGGTATGTATGTAAGTATGCATGCATGCATGTATGTATGTATATATGTATGTATGTATGTATGTATGTATGTATGTATACATACATACATACATGCATACATACATGCATACATGCATGCATGAGTACATGCATACAGACATGCATGCATGCATGCATGCATGCGTGCATACATACATACATATATACATACATACATACATACATACATACATACATACATACATACATACATATGCACGTAAGTACTTACACACAAACGAATACATAAATCTCAAAAATCAACTCAATAGTGTGAGAGAGAAAAAAAAATAAAGAAAAAAAGGTTAGAGGAGAAGGGGCAGAGGAGTAATGAATTGTTTTAAAAAAAATAAATAAATAATTTTTTTTTTAATTTAAAAACACCAACGACAAATAAATAGAGCACCAACGAATGACAGACGAACAAACATATATATATATATATATATAGAGAGAGAGAGAGAGAGAGAGAGACAGACAGACAGACGTACAGACACACAGACAGGCAGCCAAGACAAAGGCTCGACCAACACCCTCCCCGTAATCGATCTCAATCAGCAACCTGCGTCCGTTCAATGAATCGAGAGAAAGGGTGAGGGTGAGGGGGGGGGGGGGGGAGTTGAGAAAGAGAGGGTGGGGGCGTGAGAGGGAGGGGAGAGAGAGGATGAAAAAGAGAGGGAGGGTGAGAGAGAGAGAGGGAAGGAGAAAGACAGCGACAGACAGAGAGAGAGAGAGAGGGGGGGGGGGGGAGAAAGGGACAGAGATGGAGAGAGAGAGGGAGGTAAGAGAGGTGGTGGCAGAGCGAGAGAAGAGATAGAGAGGGAGGGAGGGAGAAAGGAGAGAGAGAGGAAACGAGGGTAGCGAGAGAGGGGGAGGGGGGGAGAGGGGCAGAGAGAATGGAGGTGGGGAGAGAGAGGGGGGGGGGGAGAATGGAGGTGGGGAGAGAGAGGGGGGGGAGAGAGAGGGAAGGAGAAAGACAGCGACAGAGAGAGAGGGGGGGGGGAGAATGGAGGTGGGGAGAGAGAGGGGGGGAGAGAGAAGGAAGGAGAAAGACAGCGACAGAGAGAGAGGGGGGGGGAGAATGGAGGTGGGGAGAGAGAGGGGGGGAGAGAGAAGGAAGGAGAAAGACAGCGACAGAGAGAGAGAGGGGGGGGAGAATGGAGGTGGGGAGAGAGAGGGGGGAGAGAGAGGGAAGGAGAAAGACAGCGACAGAGAGAGAGGGGGGGGAGAAAGGGACAGAGATGGAGAGAGAGGGAGGTAAGAGAGGTGGTGGCAGAGCGAGAGAAGAGATGGAGAGGGAGGGAGAAAGGAGAGAGAGGAAACGAGAGTAGCGAGAGAGGGGGAGGGGGAGGGAGGGAGAATGGAGGTCGAAACAGGGGGAGAGAGAGAGAGAGAAGTGGGGGAGAGAATGGAGGTGGAGAGAGAGAGGGGGGGGGAGAGAATGGAGGTGGGGAGAGAGAGGGGGGGAGAGAATGGAGGTGGGGAGAGAGAGAGGGGGGAGAGAGGGGAGAGATTGGAGGTGGAGAGAGAGAGTGGGGTGGTGGAGGTGGAAAGAGAGAGGGGGGAGAGAGAGAGGGGAGAGAGAGAGGGGAAGAGAGAGAGGGGAGGAGAGAATGGAGGTGGAGAGAGAGGGGAGAGAGAGGGGGGTAGAGAGAGGGGGAGAGATAGAGGGGAGAGAGAGAGGGGGAGAGAGAGAGGGGAGGAGAGAATGGAGGTGGAGAGAGAGAGAGAGAGAGAGAGAGAGATTCAGATATTTCATTCATTCAGGACCTTAGCCCAGTATGAAGAGGGTCTACAACATAATAACTGTGTAACCAAAAACGAGATTTAGACAAACACCACAGGCACTTAGAAAAAAGAAAAATAATAATAATAATACAACGCATAAATCAAGACTCAACAGTCTCACTTAACTGAAATTGCTTAATTAATAAAGATGCAGTGTTTTCTTTCGAATAACGCTTTCATTATCGGATGCCATCAGTAGACCTAGACGTAACAAGTATGGCTCTGCAATGCGTTCTTTGATATGAACTTCACACGAACTTGGACAGACAGACCAAGTGGTTAAAGATTTGGACTTTCAATCTGAGGGTCCCGGGTTCGAATCTCGGTAACGGCCCCTGGTGGATAAAGGGTGGAGAGTTTTCCGATCTCCCAGGTCAACATTATGTGCAGACCTGCTTAGTGCCTGAACCCCCTTTCGTGTGTATGTATACGCAAGCAGAAGATCAAATACGCACGTTAAAGATCCTGTGTTCCATGTCAGCGTTCGGTGGGTTATGGAAACAAGAACATACCTAGCATGCACACCCCCGAGAACGGAGTATGGCTGCCTACATGGCGGGGTAAAAACGGTCATACACGTAAAAGCCCACTCGTGTACATACGAGTGAACGTGGGAGTTGCAGCCCACGAACGAAGAAGAAGAGGAAGAAGGAGGAGGAGGAGGAGGAGGAAGGAGAGAGAGACAGACAGACAGAGACAGACAGGGACACAGAGGCAGACACAGACAGACAGACTGACATGCAGGGGGAAATGTGGAGTGGAGTGATGGCCTAGAGGTAACGCGTCCGCATAGGAAGCGAGAGAATCTGAGCGCGCTGGTTCGAATCACGGCTCAGCCGCCGATATTTTCTCCCCCTCCATTAGACCTTGAGTGGTGGTCTGGACGCTAGTCATTCGGACGAGACGATAAACCGAGGTCCCGTGTGCAGCATGCACTTAGCGCACGTAAAAGAACCCACGACAACAAAAGGGTTGTTCCTGGCAAAATTCTGCAGAAAAATCCACTTCGATAGGAAAAAACAACTAAAACTACACGCAGGAAAAAAAAAAAAAAAAAAAAGGGTGGTGCTGTAGTGTAGCGACGCGCTCTCCCTGGGGAGAGCAGCCCGAATTTCACACAGAGAAATCTGTTGTGATAAAAAGAAATACAAATACAAAATGTGAACAAGGAAAGCCATTCAACCAGCATCTGCGTCAGCCGACAAACCTATCAATAATCATCACAATGACTTCTTCCATCTCGCTAACCAGACAACACACCACAATCAGCCAACTCTCGGCGAAGAATTGAAATGATCGAGGACAGAGAGAGAAGGGGGGGGGGAGAGAGAGAGAGAGGGAGAGTGAGAGAGAGAGGGGGAGAGAAGGGGGAGAGAGGGGGGGAGAGAGGGAGAGAGAGAGGGGGGAGGGAGAGAGGGGGAGAGAGAGAGGGAAGGGGGGAGAGTGGGGGAGAGAGAGAGGGGGAGAGGGAGAGAGGGGGGAGAGAGGGAGAGAGGGGAGAGGGGAGAGAGAGAGGGGGGAAGAGAGAGGGGGAGGGAGGGGGAAAGGGAGATAGGGTGAGAGAGGGAGAGAAAGAGGGAGAGAGAGAGAGGGAGAGAGGGGGAGATAGAGAGGGGGGAGAGAGAGAGGGAGAGAGGGGGAGAGAGAGGGGCGAAAGAGAGAGGGAGATAGAGAGGGGGGAGAGAGAGAGGGAGAGAGGGAGAGAGAGGGGGGGAAGGGAGAGAGAGAGGGAGAGATAGAGGGGAGAGAGAGAGAGGAGAGAGAGAGAGGTAGAGAGAGGGGGAGAGAGAGAGAGAGAAAGAGAAAGATCGTGATGGTGAAGGTAGTGTAGAGGAAGAAGGGGAGTGGGGGGGGGGTACGTGAGAGAGGGCGGTGGGGTGGGGTAGGGAGGTGGGGGGGGGGTAAGAGAGTGACGGAGATTGTAGAGCGTCCATTCAATTAGAGCTAAAGTGGTAAGTTATGTCAGAGCGGACTGAGCCGTGTGGGTTGTTTACTCATTAAGGAAATGAAACTGGGTCTGCTCCGAGTCAAGCGATGCTGTGTTGTGTTGTGTTTGTGTGTGTGTGTGAGTGGGGGTAGGGGTGAGTGTGTGGCGCGGGAGGGGAGTGTGGTTGGGTGTGGTGGAGGGGAGGGAGGGAGGGTCGGGGGGGGGGGGGCTTTGCAGGCTGAGGTAAAAATGTGTGAACAAGCTTTCATAATATTTCGCACTGCGCGATTGACCTACAGGGACAACAAGCTTCGTGAGAGATTATTCTTACCAACCAACCAACCAACCAAATTGCATCGTAGCGAAAACGTTAAAGGTAAATAACTCTTCTTCTTCTTTTTTTCTTTAATAATAAAAGTTCGACTGTTTCAGCAGTTACTTCCTACTATTTTGTTTCCTTAAAAGTTCACTTCATTTTGTTTTGTTTTGTTTTGTTTTGTTTCAATCTATCATACTCCATTTCCTGATTTTTATCTTAATGTATTCTGTTCTACTTTGTGTGTGTGTGTGTGTGTGTGTGTGTGTGTGTGTGTGTGTGTGTGTGTGTTAAATTCTGTTTTATGAAATCTGTTCTGTTATAGCACATTTCACTGTATTTTCTATTACTTAATCTTTCATTTTGATTTATTTCATTTTATTCTGTTTCATTTTCACTTATCTGTTGCTGCAATGACATTCAAGGCTACACAAGATAATTGCACAATAATTTCAGTAGAATGTATTCATTTATGAATTCAATTACATATGTTTACGATATCCAGTCGTGTCCGACTATGACCATCAAAACAGCAGAGGAGGCAACTGCTGTTCCGACTATTTGGGCTAGAATTTGATTATAGTGGAGAGTGTCTTGCCCAAGTTACATCCCCACTCTCTCGGCCAAGAGGGTTTTAGGACAGTCGGCGTTGGGGATGGTTCCCGAAGGCCAACTAGCCCCCAAAGCTGCAGCACTAAGAGCCAGTGCAACTTTGCCTCCTAGTTTGAGAGTCATAGTCCTTCACAAAAGACTAAGCTGTAAATGGTTTCCCATTGACTGGATTTATATGTACACGGGAACTGTTAGCGGATAAAAATGAAGCAGATTGAATGGAAAATGATGGACAGGCTAACGTTAACAATTATTTCTTTATTGTAAAGTTTAAATTAGAATTTTTTTTAAAAATCTTGGTTACCACCTCGATCTCCGTCAATTACAACAACAACAAATTGTATCTATATAATTACACACACACACACACACACACACACACATATATATATATATATATATATATATATATATATATGAAACAAAATTTTAAAAGCTTTCATACAAAACTTCAGTATAGTCCGTTTCGAGTGATTCAATATGAGACTTTTTTTGTCGTAAATCAGTTTCATAATTTGATTAATCTGTATGTATGTGTGTGTGTGTGTGTGATTAAAAAATGTAAGCATAAGCATTCATACAATTATAAAACTTAATACACACATGATAATAAGTGTGTGTGTGTGAATTATATATATATATATATATATATATATATATATATATATATATATATATATATATATATATATATATGGATTTGGATCTGGATCTGGATCTGGAAGTACTGGGTGTAGTTATCAATGAATTACCAGTCACAACACATACATACTAAGAGAGAGAAATCGAAATCGAAACTTTTTTTTTTTTTATTGAGGGAAAAGGAATAGGCATTTATCGGCCTGTTTTCATCCTACCCTCGTAAAGAAAACGTATAAATAAACTAGTCTAGAAAATACAAAAAGAAAGTGGGAAGGGGGAAAAAAACATACACATCACATGGCAACAAGAAGAAGAAGAAGAAGAAGAAATAAATGGCATAGAAAATACACAATTCCCCACAAAATAATATAGCATGCATATGCGTGAAGGAGAGAGGGAAGGAAGAAGTTAAGGAAGGGAGAAGGTAAGGAAGGAAGAAGGTAAGGAAGGGAGAAGGTAAGGCAGGAAGAAGGAAAGGCAGGAAGAAGGTAAGGCAGGAAGAAGGTAAGGAAGGAAGAAGGTAAGGAAGGGAGAAGGAAAGGAAGGAAGAAGGTAAGGAAGGAAGAAGGAAAGGAAGGAACAAGGTAACGAAGGAAGAAGGTAAGGAAGGAAGAAGGTAAGGCAGGAAGAAGGAAAGGAAGGAAGAAGGTAAGAAAGGAAGAAGGTAAGAAAGGAAGAAGGTAAGGAAGGCAGGAAGAAGGTAAGGAAGGAAGAAGGTAAGGAAGGCAGGAAGAAGGTAAGGAAGGGAGAAGGAAAGGAAGGAAGAAGGTAAGGCAGGAAGAAGGTAAGGAAAGGAAGGAAGAAGGTCAGGCAGGAAGAAGGTAAGGAAGGAAGAAGGTAAGGTAAGGAAGGAAGAAAGTAAGGTAAGGAAGGAAGAAGGTAAGGAAGGGAGAAGGTAAGGAAGGAAGAAGAAGGAAGAAGTAAGGAAGGAGAAGGTAAGGAAGGGAGAAGGTAAGGAAGGAAGAAGGTAAGGCAGGAAGAAAGAAGGTAAGGAAGAAAGAAGGTAAGGAAGGAAGAAGGTAAGGAAGGAAGAAGGTAAGGAAGGAAGAAGGTAAGGAAGGAAGGAAGGAAGGAAGAAGGTAAGGCAGGAAGAAGGTAAGGAAGGAAGAAGGAAAGGAAGGAAGAAGGAAAGGAAGGAAGAAGGTAAGGAAGGCAGGAAGAAGGTAAGGAAGGAAGAAGGTAAGGAAGGCAGGAAGAAGGTAAGGAAGGCAGGAAGAAGGTAAGGCAGGAAGAAGGTAAGGCAGGAAGAAGGTAAGGAAGAAGAAGGTAAGGAAGAAAGAAGGTAAGGCAGGAAGAAGGTAAGGCAGGAAGAAGGTAAGGAAGGCAGGAAGAAGGTAAGGAAGGAAGAAGGTAAGGAAGGCAGGAAGAAGGTAAGGAAAGAAGAAGGTAAGGAAGGAAGAAGGTAAGGAAGGAAGAAGGTAAGGCAGGAAGAAGGTAAGGAAGGCAGGAAGAAGGTAAGGAAGGCAGGAAGAAGGTAAGGAAGGAAGAAGGTAAGGAAGGAAGAAGTTAAGGCAGGAAGAAGGTAAGGAAGGCAGGAAGAAGGTAAGGAAGGCAGGAAGAAGGTAAGGAAGGAAGAAGGTAAGGCAGGAAGAAGGTAAGGAAGGAAGAAGTTAAGGCAGGAAG
>NC_134910.1:22284711-22287211 GCF_041734735.1 Babylonia areolata | reverse complement strand
AAATACTACTACTACTAATAATAATAAACAATTTTAAAAAAAAACAATTAAATAATGGATAAATACATAAAAATACTACTACTACTACTACTACTACTAATAAT
This sequence comes from Babylonia areolata, assembly GCF_041734735.1. Classification (NCBI taxonomy): domain Eukaryota; kingdom Metazoa; phylum Mollusca; class Gastropoda; order Neogastropoda; family Buccinidae; genus Babylonia; species Babylonia areolata. Next base: position 22,287,107 of record NC_134910.1, on the reverse strand, counting down.
AATAATAATAATAATAATAATAATATTTATGTAGACATCAAAAACAAGAGTCAAAAATGTCTGATTGTTTCTTATCCCCCCAACCCCCCCCCCCCACCCCCCCCACCCCCCCAACCCCACCCTCAATCCTCACCACAAAGGGGAATATATAACAGCACCTATCCAAATAAAACGTCATAGGAAGGCGGTAAGGGGGTGTGGGGAGGTGGGGGAGGGGAGGTGGGGGGGAGGGAGTGTATGTAGTAGGGTCGATAATCCTCTTCTTCCGCCTGTTTTAACCTTCTCCCCCCCCCCCCCCAACCCCCCCCCCCCCCCACCCTCACCCCCAAGCTGAAGTCAGGAGCCCAGTGCACGCCTGATTGGAAGTTGAAAGGGGGAGATAGGAGTAAAGTGTCTTTTCCCCCCCAGTGACACCACCACCACCACCACCATGCTGAATCGGGGACTCGAACTCTGATCACTGATGAACACTGGATCCAAAAAGCCCCCCAACAACGCCTGCATGACCGATTCAGCCACAGACCCTGCAATCACAGTCGCATTGCTCGGACGGAAGAGCCTAGTATGGTCGTAACTCACTCAGTACGGCCAGTCCTCTCTTCTCCTCTACACAGACCCCTCGGATGTCCAGTGGGTGTCTGAATGACCCAAACTTTAGCTTCCGTCGTCAGAATTGTGGTATTCTTTGTCAACATTCACCTCTTCAGTATAAGAGCGTTCCGCTTGCAATATTTTGATGATGGTAATTGGGGTGAAACGCTGTTAACATCGTCTCTTTCGCCGTTCGTATGGAGAGAGTTAACCCGGCTACTAACTGTGTGTAGTATTGAACTGAGCAATGGCTTAGTTCGGTCAACGTAGGCATTTAGTCACGTGTAACTGTCAAAAAGTTCGAACCAAGCAATGTAACTGGCACCAGCTGAAGAGAAAAAAGAAGAAGAAGAAGAAGAAGAAGAAAGTAACAGCAAACCGAGTTAAAACAACAATCAATCAATCAATGCATCGATGATAACAACTGTTATAAACAAATTTTAAAAGAAGAAAAGAAATAAAGAAGATATATATATCCGACAAAACCCATAAATGGTTGGTTTTAGGTGGTTGTTGTTGTTTTACTTACTTTTATTTTCAGACAACTGTGTTCAACGTCTGTGTTCAACTTCATACCAGAGGCTACAACAAAATCGTGCACCATTTTTTTTTTTTTTTTTTTTTCCCATCAACGTATAGGCGATATGGGCTGTCATGATAATAATGCGATCTCATTTGCATTTTGATGCTACAAAAATCGTGAACAATATTAATTTTTCCACCGTCAAAGGACAGCCAGTATATGGGCTGCCATTAACATCAAAAAAAAAAAAAAAAAGAAAGATTCGATTACATTCATATGATTACTGGTGCTGCCTTGATGAAAATCAACTTTTGACACGACACATTTCAGTTTTCACAATGGAGGCCACACAACGCATAAGCAGGTTGGTGTCTTGTCTTGTCTTGTCTTGTCTTTTCTTGTCTTGTCTTGTCTTGTCCTGTCTTGTCTTTTCTGTCTTGTCTTGTCCTGTCTTGTCTTATTTTGTCTTTTCTGTCTTGTCTGTCTTGTCTTTTCTGTCTTGTCTTGTCCTGTCTTGTCTTTTCTGTCTTGTCTTGTCTTGTCTTTTCTGTCTTGTCTTGTCCTGTCTTTTCTTGTCTTTTCTGTCTTGTCTTTTCTGTCTTGTCTTTTCTGTCTTGTCTTTTCTGTCTTGTCTTTTCTTGTCTTTTCTGTCTTGTCTTTTCTTGTCTTTTCTGTCTTTTCTTGTCTTTTCTGTCTTGTCTTTTCTTGTCTTTTCTGTCTTGTCTTTTCTTGTCTTTTCTGTCTTGTCTTTTCTTGTCTTTTCTGTCTTTTCTTGTCTTTTCTGTCTTGTCTTTTCTTGTCTTTTCTGTCTTTTCTTGTCTTTTCTGTCTTGTCTTTTCTTGTCTTTTCTGTCTTGTCTTTTCTTGTCTTTTCTGTCTTGTCTTTTCTTGTCTTTTCTGTCTTTTCTTGTCTTTTCTGTCTTGTCTTTTCTTGTCTTTTCTGTCTTTTCTTGTCTTTTCTGTCTTTTCTTGTCTTTTCTGTCTTGTCTTTTCTTGTCTTTTCTGTCTTGTCTTTTCTGTCTTGTCTTTTCTTGTCTTTTCTGTCTTGTCTTTTCTGTCTTGTCTTTTCTTGTCTTGTCTTTTCTTGTCTTTTCTTTTCTTGTCTTGTCTTATTTTGTCTTTTCTGTCTTTTCTGTCTTGTCTGTCTTGTCTTTTCTGTCTTGTCTTTTCTGTCTTGTCTTTTCTTGTCTTTTCTGTCTTGTCTTTTCTTGCCTTGCCTTATCTTGTCTTTTCTGTCTTGTCTTATCTTGTCTTTTCTGTCTTGTCTTTTCTGTCTTGTCTTG